>NC_088243.1:28319443-28619443 GCF_036934945.1 Oncorhynchus masou masou | reverse complement strand
TTTCAGATTTTATTTCTTTCATCACATTCCCAGTGGGTCAGAAGTTCACATGGACTCAATTAGTATTTGGTAGCATTGCCTTTAAATTGTTCAAATTGGGTCAAACGTTGTGGGAAGCCTTCCACAAGCTTCCCACAATAAATTGGGTGGATTTTGGCCCATTCCTCCTGACAGAGCTGGTGTAACCGAGTCAGGTTTGTAGGCCACCTTGCTCACACACACTTTTTCAGTTCTGCCCACAAATGTTCTATAGGACTGAGGTCAGGGCTTTGTGATGGCCACTCCAACACCGTGACTTTGTTGTCCTTAAGCCATTTTGCCACAACTTTGGAACTGGAGCTTGGGGTCATTGTCCATTTAGAAGACCCAGGAAGCTTTAACTTCCTGACTGATGTCTTGAGATGTTGCTTCAATATAGCCATATCATTTTCATTTCTAATGATGCCATCTATTTTGTGAAGTGCAGCAAAGCACCCCCACAACATGATGCTGCCACCTCCATGCTTCACGGTTTGAATGGTGTTCTTCAGCTTGCAAGCCTCCCCCTTTTCCCTCCAAACATAACGATGATCATTATGGCCAAACAGTTATATTTGTGTTTCATCAGACCAGAGGACATTTCTCCAAAAAGTACAATCTTTGTCCCCATGTGCAGATGCAAACCGTAGTCTGGCTTTTTTATGGTGGTTTTAGAGCAGTGGCTTTTTCCTTGCAGAGCGGCCTTCCAGGTTTTTTTTTATTTATCCTTTATTTAACCAGGTAGGCTAGTTGAGAACAAGTTCTCATTTGCAACTGTGACCTGTAAAAGATAAAGCATAGCAGTTCGACATATACAACACAGAGTTACACATGGAATAAACAAATCATATAGTCAATAATACAGTAGAAAAAAGAAGTCTATATACAGTGAATGGAAATGAGGTAAGATAAGGGAGTTAAGGCAATAAATAGGCCATGGTGGCGAAGTAAATACAATATAGCAATTAAACACTGGAATGGTAGCTGTGCAGAAGATGAATGTGCAAGTAGGGATACTGGAGCGCAAAGTAGCAAGATAAATAAATACAGTATGTGGATGAGGTAGTTGGATGGGCTGTTTACAGATGGGCTATGTACAGGTGCAGTGATCTGTGAGCTGCTCTGACAGCTGGTGCTTAAAGCTAGTGCTTTAAGCACCAGCTGTCAGAGCAGGGAGATATGAGGGAGATATGAGTCTCCAGCTTCAGTGATTTTTGCAGTTCGTTCCAGTCATTGGCAGCAGAGAACTGGAAGGAAAGGCGGCCAAATGAGGAATTGGCTTTGGGGGTGACCAGTGATATATACCTGCTGGAGCATGTGTTACGAGTGGGTGCTGCAATGGTGACCAGTGAGCTGAGATAAGGCGGGGCTTTACCTAGCAGAGACTTGTAGATGACCTGGAGCCAGTGGTTTAGAGACGAGAGTGAAGCGAGGGCCAGCCAACGAGAGCATACAGGTCGCAGTGGTGGGTAGTATATGGGGCTTTGCTCACAAAACGGATGGCACTGTGATAGACTGCATCCAATTTGTTGAGTAGAGTGTTGGAGGCTATTTTGTAAATGACATCTCCGAAGTCGAGGATTGGTAGGATGGTCAGTTTTATGAGGGTATGTTTGGCAGCATGAGTGAAGGATGCTTTGCTGCGAAATAGGAAGCCGATTCTAGATTTAATTTTGGATTGGAGATGCTTAATGTGAATCTGGAAGGAGAGTTTACAGTCTAACCAGACACCTAGGTATTTGTAGATACCCACATGTTCTAAGTCAGAACCGTCCAGAGTAGTGATGCTGGACTGGTGGGCAGGTGCGGGCAGTGATCGGTTGAAGAGCATGCATTTGGTTTTCCTTGCATTTAAGAGCAGTTGGAGGCCACGAAAGGAGAGTTGTATGGCATTGAAGCTCGTCTGGAGGTTTATTAACACAGTGTCCAACGAATGGCCAGATGTATACAGAATGGTGTCTGCGTAGAGGTGGATCAGAGAATCACCAGCAGCAAGAGCGGCATCATTGATGAATACAGTGAAGAGAGTCGGCCCGAGAATTAAACCCTATGGCACCCCCATAGAGACTGCCAGAGGTCCGGACAACAGGCCCTCCGATTTGACACACTGAACCCTATCAGAGAAGTAGTTGGTAAACCAGGCAAGGCAATCTGAAAAAAATTTGAGAGACCAAGGCTGTTGAGTCTGCCAATAAGAATGTGCTGAATGACAGAGTCGAAAGCCTTGGCCAGGTCGATGAATGCACAGTGATGGCTCTTATCGATGGCGGTTATGATATAATTTAGGACCTTGAGCGTGACTGAGGTGCACCCACCAGCTCTGAAACCAGATTGCATAGTGGAGAAGGTACAGTGGGATTCGAAATAGTCAGTAATCTGTTTGTTAACTGGGCTTTCGAAGACCTTAGAAGGTTATGTCGATATAGGTATCATTTTCTGGAATTTTCCAAGCTGTTTAAAGGCACAGTGTTTGTAAGCTTCTGATCCACTGGAATTGTGATAAGTGAAATAATCTGTCTGTAAACCACTGTTGGAAAAATCACTTGTGTCATGCACACAGTAGATGTCCTAACAGACTTGACAAAACTATAGATTGTTAACAAGAAAATTGTGTAGTGGTTGAAAAATGAGTGTATGTAAACTTCTGACTTCAACTGTATGTAACCTCATAGGGGCTGATGGTTATCACTTTATTTTATATCTCAAATGGACTTTAAAACAGGTTCTAAGACATCCCACACAACGATCATTCTAAAATCCATCTAATTTAATTGGTTATATTGTTGAATGGCCCTCTTGTAAGAGTAAGTTAAGTAACACAGATTAACGCACTGCAATTGATTTTCAAAGGCAATTTACAGTATGTTTGAGCGGTCAAACGGTGAACTCAATCTGTGCAAATGTCTTTGAAAGCCTGTTACTAGCGTGGACCTTACTGCTAGCAACTTATTGAGGAACAAATTGCTTACTCTGACTGGGATATGCCGTTGTCTCTCTTTGCTACTAACTGTAATACGAATTGCTAATGCAACAACTAAGTCGCTCTGGATAACAGCGTCTTCTAAATGACAAATCTAACTGCAAAAATGCAGGGTACCGCTCGTTAATATGCGTCAGTTTCAAATCCCGAACGGTATATTTTAACTCACCTATCAGGTAAGATAAAGCTACTAAACAGTTTGAAAACCAATGGGAGGGGATTTCTAGTCATCATCTGCTTCAGATAACCTCGCTCACCAGATGATGTCGCTTGGTGCCGGGGCGTAGTTTACACCCCACCTGTGAGACTGAACTACCGTGGTGATGCTTGACTGCTGTGGTTTCTGACGGCAACGGACCCTGCTATAGTCCTTGACAATACTGCGAAGAGAAACAACACACACAGACACAAAGTCATCACACAAAACAGGCAGACACACACTCGTGAACATATTCAATCAAACCCTGTAACAGGAATTTGGGGGAAAGTCAAACATGTAATTTAGCACTGCGGGAAACTGCAGTACAGTGCATTACCATGGTCAGTCAGAGGTCATAGTTTACTCACACAGCAGTCATCCTTTCGTCCCGAAAGGTCACAAAGGCGATGCCCAGCCTCATGAGCGAGATGCGATGCTTCTCTGCATTAAACTCATCAGTCAGTTTCTCCTCTAGCTCACTGTAGTACTGCTCTGCATCCACCTGCAAAGAGTTGAAAATATAGATCAGCTACATACTGGTATTATTCATCAAGTCTTGTTGTATCCCTTATTGTATTTCAATTCAGACAGACGAGGAATCACGTTGCTGCTCAAATCTAAATTAGTTTCTTACTGCCATCCAGTGGCAAAATGCAATCAATGCAACATAATTACTATGACCAAGATTCACTGTGACATTTCTGTTACAAAAGCACCTGCTCAAAGCCGCACACGTCACAGCAGAAGATGGTAGCACAGGGGTGGGTCTTAATCATGATCTTCCCCTCCTTCTGGGCCTTAGTGGCAAAATACAGCCTTCCTTTCATCGCCTTCCGTCTGAAACACAACAACTCAAATCTGCACAAGGCAACAAAAATTAAAAATGTAACTAATTTCTCCATATTGTCATAGTTACTGTACCTCTCAGAGTCCAGCCTCATCAGTTTTTGTACGTTGAAGCAGAAGCGGAGGTCAGTGACAGTACAGCTGGGGTAGGCCTCACTAGAGTGGAGGGAAAAGGGAACAGAGTTAAACCACCTATCCACACCAGCTGTATTAGTATCAGCTGTATCTTGAAAGAGTAAGCAAAGTGGGAAGTAAACATTTAAGATTACTGGAAGTGTTTGGTGATGAGGCCTGGGTCTGAGATCTCTCTGGGGATGCAGGTGATCATGAGAGTCCTGGCCACCTGACAAGATGGTAACAATTAATTACAGACACCAAATGGTGTCTCTTTCAGGTTTTCTGAGACAGTAACCTGACCATGCTGTCATCATTATACATTTGGCTAGGTTTGAGGAGCAGTCACACACACCTTCTCGTCCTCTCTGTACTCCAGGCGTGAGGAGTGGTGGGCCATACACAGCACTGTGATGATGAAGTAGAGCAGAGCAAAGATACTGTGGAGCCACAGGAAACTGTCCCTAAGAGAAGATAAAGAAAAGGTTTCCACGTGACCGTTGGATAACCAAGATGGTCCCAAGATATTCTTGAACATTTCCTGAATTATTATGAATCCTCTGCAAAAAGAGAAGCCATCGCCCTTTGACCTACTTCGCAGGAAGATTGGCCACAGTCGTTCTTCCAAAGTTTTCAGGATTATCCCCTATAGAAAAGACAACATGCGACAGTTAATGTGTGTAACAGTTATTTTTCTAAAGTAAAGGGAGGGACTTTAAACACCCACCACCACTAGAAATCCACTTTTTCTCATGATGTTGCACAAAGTATGACATATCTGGGCTTGAAGTGACAAATCTGAACTGCCCACTTCGTGCAAATTCCTATGATATGACATAGGAATTATTTTCATTCTACGTTTTGTTTCAGGGCTGGGTTTTATTTGAATGTTACCATCCAGTAGCATTGCATTGTTTATTAACTCAGAAACAGCTGCAAAGCTCTTCCTCTTGGTGACTGAGATGAGCCAAACAGCCTCGAGTCGCCTGAGCTATGGAGCAAATAAAGATAGCACCTCTACTTTCATTTAAAAGAAAATTATCAAAATCACTTAGTTTTGAGCTAGTCTGTATTACAAATATAGCTGACCATTTTATAAATGGCTTAATTGCATATAAACCCGCTCCCCCCGACACCAGAGACGGTTCTAGACCATTTCAACTGGGGGGGCCAAGCTGGGGCCAGTTGTACTGTTAGAGGGGCCAGTTACATTAGACGTTATTGTCACTGCATTGCAGGCATTAGCAGGCGAAATACCATGTTCACAATCATTCAACAATTTATTTGCATTTTCTGTCTAATAACGGATGTAAAAAAAGAACGATAGCAAAAATTAGTTATGTAAAAATGATTTCATACTCCACATTTAGGGGGCCACAGGGAGGTCCAAAATTGTTCTCACAAGGGCACTGCCCCCGAACCGATAGTGCCCGACAACACAAGATTAATGGTTATGACAACAAACGTTTTGTTCACTTCCCACTAAATTAAAGTCAAGGAATTTCTAGATGGGTTAGCCGACGTCGTCACGGAAACGATGTGCTGGTTCCATTGGGCATTATTCAGCATGTTGTGATTCTGGATGGCCAGATTGCTAGCAAGAATGACAAGAAACTGCTATGTGAGGAATCGTTATTGTCTTGTTTCAACTCGGTTCATAATGTTCTTGATACCATGTCTTGTTTTGAGGCGTTTTAACTGATTTAATGTCAATGCTAATATGGGTCAAATTCGCAAGCTAGCTAACAACTGTAACAATGTATTTGAGAGACAGGTCCTTGTGCAAATGTATTTGTGTTTTCAGTAAACAAACATCGGAGACGAAGTATAGCTTACATGTTATCAAAAAGCTAAGCCAACCCAGTCCGTTTCGCCTCATAGTTGTGCACGCTTCGGCTTTGTTGCTAAACAACCAACCTGTCTATAGTTACAAGTCATTTGTGGAGTGAATGATCATGAACAAAGACATTGTAGCCTATCATTTCACTTCCCTGGTGTCATTTCACTCTGTCTGTGTTTGGGTCTGTGTGTGTGTGTGTGTGTGTGTGTGTGTGTGTGTGTGTGTGTGTGTGTGTGTGTGTGTGGCCTACATTTAAGATATCCATGGGCAGACTTTGTCCATTTGTATTTATAACTGTGGTGTGTGTGTGCATGCGTGCTAGCCCACCCCTGTATGCGTTTGTGTTTGCATATGCATGTGTGGCCTGGTCTCTCCCGGCGAGGTGCGCCTCTAGCTCCCCTGGCATCTAGGATATCCCTGGGCCTCCCAACATAGGCCAAGGCTTCGTTCTAAATTACCTAGGAGGTTTCCGGAAAAGTTGACAGGCAGGATGATGGCCAAAGACAACAGGCAGACCACGGTCATGAGCAGGATGATGTGGCGCTGGAAGGATAGGTAGGTCGTAGCGTCGACACCACACTTACTCCTGATCTCCTCATCCCTGGAGACGCAACACAGAGAGAGAGGTTCTGAAACTGGGGAGGGAAGAGGGAATCTTCCCAGGGTGGCAGGATTCAAACTAAGGAGACGAAGCGCAGAGTTACAAAGAAGCATTGTGCAGTTGAGAAGGGGTCTACGGGGAAACAGCATGTACTAGACACATGGGTGTAATGGGACTGTAGTGGGAAAAACAGAATCCTTCTCTTCTATGGGGAGACAGAGTCAGGTGCTCCGTGGTAGTGATATTGTGGGGCCTGCTCCTCATACCTCACTGCACTCCTGGAGGGTCAGAAAACCCACTTGTCTCATAGAAGAGAAGAAACAAGAGTTGCCTGCTGGTCCCACGGCAAGCAGGCCAGGCCACACAGAGAGCTTTCAGGGTGGGTTAGCACTTCCCCAGGGATCCCAGGGTGAGGTATTACAGTCAGCCACTAACACAAGAGCTAAAAACAGCACCCAAAAGAACCCAAACTCCACCATAATAATATGGAAACCATGGACACAGAGGAAGTTACGGATCTAAATCCAATTAGTGGAGTTAAGAGTATTTGCACTTGCTCAAGTCTATGGTAAACCACGGCACAAACAATTCCATGAGCACACACACACACTCGTTTGCTTTTCACTGCTTAATGGGATGACAAAATTGAAGAGAAGGGCAATACAAATGCTAGAAGTGATAACAGTGTGTAGAGGTTTTACACTTACTTCATTTGGTAAAGTGTTGTAAGCCAAGAGCAGAAGCCCTAAAGGAGGAAAGACATAAAACATTCAGTGGATCGCTTATCAAAAACAAAATCGATACCACATATGTGGTAGGCAGTGCCAAGCACGCCTGGCCCGCGGTGCATAACATTAAGGCCTACGCACTGAGAGAGTGATTGGGTTTATATAGGTCTAGTCTGAGGCGTAAACCACTTCACTGCTGTTAAACTCTGGGAGAAGACTCCTGTCTTACTCCGTCCTACTCCCTCATTAACATAGTGTGTTACATTAATGGTGATCTTACCAAGTCACGCAGGCAGGTGTGTGTGTGTGTGTATATAAATTCTCTAAATAATCTGCCTTTTCTTAATGCTTCTGGTTTTTGTTTGTGCAGCTGGATGTTTCATCAACTCAATTAAGGAAAAGTGTTTGATCAGGGTCACAAAAAGAGTGGAATCACACTCAAACAGGGTCACCCTTTATCAGCTATACCTCCAGACTTATCCTACTGTCTGCACTTGGATCCATAATAAAGTTGGACTTACCAAGTCCTTGGTGTCTGAGTCTGACGGGCTGGACTCTGACGGGGACTTCTCCTTCTCACTCTGCTCTCCGTAGAACAGGGACGTGAGGCTGAGCAACAGAAGACATACCAGGATTATCATTATGGTGCATGGGTCTCTTCCTACAGAATAGGAAGGAAGGAAGCTCATCACATGTATCACATCACAAGATGGAAGCCACTATACTGCACGAGCAACAAGGCAGCACAGTATGAGACTACAGCCGTTAAACACATTCTTGGAAGGATGATTTTCAGTGGCCTGGACAGCATCCTAAAATTCTATAGCAAACGTGAACCCATTTTGCAATGAGTGACTGTGGGAAGTTAATATCCTCTCTTTCCAACAGACGGTCAGGCACAGAGCCTGCAGACAGCATGAGCGCTAATTGTGTTGGCTGGGTCTAATAGCTATTCCATGCAGGATGCGGTCCTCCCCTTAGAACTCCAGTCAATCTTAGATCATATCAATGATAGGAGGGATGGACAGTGTTCCTGGAATTCAATGAAGCATTGTGATGATCGAGTTTGGTGATGTTTCTTTCAAGTTGAAGTTGCTGACAGCTCTACAGCGTGCCACTTTAAGCGTAATAATTGAATTAGCGCGACGGCCGCCGCTCCGCAGAACAAACAGATGTCACTGCCCCAGGGTGGCAGAGCGCTGCTGCTGGTCAGGCAGAACTAAATCAACCCCACACTCACACCGGAGTGGCTCCAGGTCAGGCAGAAGTAAGCTGTTGCAGAGCCTCACTCTGCAGACCCACACAGAGGACTGACTGGACCTCACGTCACTTTAAAAGCTAACAAGGTCCTAAGATTCAGGAAAATCAGAGCTACAATGAGTGTGCCATTATTGCCTTCTGCATATTATGGTATCAAGGCTTGGGGGAAAAATAGTACTCACAGATTGTGATAATGTGTAAAAAGTGATTAAATGGTATGTATGTATACAATACTGAATAAAAATAACATGTCAAGTTTTGGTCACATGTTTCAAGAGCTGAAATAAAAAAGACCCCAGAAATGTTTCATTTGCACAAAAAGCTTATTTAGCTCAAATTTTGTGCACAAATTTGTTTACATGATCATGCCCTTTAATCAGCTTCTTGATATACCACACCTGTCAGGTGGCTGGATTAACTTGGCAAACAGCATGATCATTACACAGGTGCACCTTGTCCTGGGGACAAAAAATGGCCACTCTAAAGTGTGCAGTTGTCACAACACAATGCCACAGACATCAAGTTGAGGGCGCGTGCAGTTGGCCTGCCCACCAGACCTGTTGCCAGATAACTTAATATTAATTTCTCTACCATAAGCTGTTTTAGAGAATTTGTCAGTACATCCAACCGAACTCACAACTGACCACGTGTATGGCGTTGTGTGGTGGGTGGTTTTCTGATGTCAATGTGAAGTGAGTGCCCATGGTGGCGCTGGGATTATGGTATGGCCATGCATAAGCTATGGACAACGAACACAATTGTATTTTATCAATGGCAATTTGAATGCACAGAGATACCGTGACGAGATCCTGAGGCCTGTCGTGCCATTCATCTGTCGCCATCACCTCATATTTCAGCATTATAATGCACGGCGCCATGTCGCAAGGATCTGTCCACAATTCCTGGAAGCTGAAAATGTCCCGGTTCTTCCATGGTCTGCATAGTCAGACATGTGACGCATTGAGCCCGTTTGGGATGCTCTAGATAGACGTGTACGACAGCATGTTCCAGTTCCCACCAATATCCAGCAACTTCACACAGGCATTGAAGAGGAGTGGGACAACATTCCACAGGCCACAATCAACAGCCTGATCAACTTTATGCGAAGGAGATGTGTCATGCTGCATGAGGCAAATGGTCACACCAGATACTGACTGGTTTTCTGATCCACAGCACTACTTAACATTTTTTTTAAGTATCTGTGACCAACAGATGCATATCTGTATTCCCTGTCATGTGAAATCAATAGATTAGGGCCGAACTACTTTATTTCAATTTACTGATTTTGTTATATGAACTATAACTCATCTTTTAAATTGTTGCATGTCGCGTTTATATTTTGTTAGGCATAGTTATATTAAAGCAATGTAGTGTAACACGAGCTCCATCAAAGCAAGAGAGACAGGAAAACAAAGTATTTCATGAGCATGAGAATGCCTGGGCAGTACCATTTCTTCTCAGGAGGGGGAGCCAATCTCAAGTAGCACAATGTCAATCAGTCATGAATTATGCTTTCGATACGGATTTCTCCATCTTGAGTGTTGCCTCGACTTCTAAATCAGACTTAAAATACAGTGAGAATGAAGAAGCTGAGGTGAAGGGCTTTACTGTACCTGTCATTCTCCATCAGTAGAGCCAGACGGCCATAGTCCCACGCAGCCTTCCTCAAAAAGGAAAAGATGAGCAAAAGAAACTGCAATACAAAGAACGAGTTATAAGACACACAGAGCTCATCAACCACCACCTCCCTGCGCCTCCATACTGGTCTAAAGCCATGCAACCAGGTCAATGTTTAACAAGGTATTGGACTAAGATGAGTAATACATTCTGCTTTTATAGTCGTGGCCAAATGCAATTCCTAAGCTCTCTGCATATATAATATCTCCTCGTTGTATCCCATTTCTCTCTGCCTGTCTCGGATGTCTTCATCTCTTTTCCCTGGGTGGGTGTCCACGTTCCGCTGATGCCCCACAGATGATTACTTTGTGTGATGTTAGGAATGGTGCAGAGGCGGTACGCTGTCACATGGGGGGAAATCAAGGTTTGAAACACACTTGAACTCGTCATTAAGACACTGCTATTAACCTTCTGTGTTGTCCTGACTACCAGGGAACAATCACAGTGAATCAATTAAACATGGGCTGGTAGACAAGACTGATAACCAGAGAGAAAATCTAGTTTGACAAGAACTGACAGCGGAACAAATCTGGAGACAGATGGATTTCTATTATCATCCTGGAGTGGGAAGAGTAATCTTTCTGCATATTTCTAAACACACCGTATTTTATAGAGAAGAGGAGAATGGAGTAGTGTTTGTATCATAAAACGATGAATGTGAAGGCTTGTAAGCAGATCCAGCATTATGGACGGGCCTCAGGGGGCCGAGCCCGCCCCACCTTCTTGCCTGTACAAATAAAATATTGAAATATTGCTAATTTATTTGACCGAGACGCATGCTGACGGAAAGACGCATCGATCTCAGTTAAAGCACCCGAGCGAGCAAAACAGCGCCCCTCGGTCTCAGTATCTGTACACCATGTATCTGATGCTGCCTGGACCAAAAGAGTATTATGACATGTCATACTATTTCTGGCCAGACAGCATCAGATACATGGGCTACATATAGAGGGGCGCTGTTTCGCTCACTCGGATGCTTTCTCCTCTCCGGTGAAATAATTTCAGCAGAGAGGAAGAGGCAAAACTAGAGGGCTGACTCTCGGTAAAATCTGTCAAGAATAAGCCCAATGCGTTTCTATGGGCATAATATGCAGCTTGTCGCCTGCCTTCCCACCTTTGCAACTCTTATTGTTAGTGCGGAGACGTGACCATCTCGTCATTATACAGATCTCTGGTTTCAGCCTCTTGTGAATTTGGAAAGGAAAATTGGCGGATGCAGAGCTCTGCACTGTTAGGATGCTGGATTCTCCTAAAGTAAATTGTGCTTTCGACAAAATTGGCTATAATTTCTCGTGTCTAAATTAAATAATTCAAAATAATTCACCAGGGAGCATGACTTAGCCACAGAGGATCATTAGCTTATTTAAAAAATGTTTTATTGTGGATTGTTTCAAATCACAAGTGTGTAGGCCTATGCCTATTTGGGAAGCCCGCAATTTGGGTAGTACAAGTGGCAAAAGGTCTAGCTGACTGAGTTGCAGCTGTCAGTAATGCGTGAAGATAATGTGAAGATAATGTGTTGAGTATAATTTTAAATGTTGCAAGAAGAAGGGAGGGGTGTCTGGCAAAGACATGGCGTATCTCTCTCCAGAATACATGTGCTCAGCTCTCCAGAATGCATGTGCTCAGCTCTCCAGAATGCATGTGCTCAGCTCTCCAGAATACATGTGCTCAGCTTTCCAGAATACATGTGCTCAGCTCTCCAGAATGCATGTGCTCAGCTCTCCAGAATACATGTGCTCAGCTCTCCAGAATGCATGTGCTCAGCTCTCCAGAATGCATGTGCTCAGCTCTCCAGAATACGTTCAGCTGTCTACCGCCAATTCTTGTGCATTCATTGTTTAATTGTGTGAATCGTTTTCCCTTTGTTTATTTTCTATCAATTCTCCATTACAGGTCACCAGTAGGCCTAGTAAATGTACCATTAATTCCCCGTCATTTGGTTACATTCATTTTTGTTAATGCCTGTATTGTATTAATTACAGTAATTTACCGCTTTCATTCTCAGACTGGAAACGTTGTTTGAGGAGTTTACAACCTGCTACACTTATGAAATAAACCAAAACGTGTTTCTCACAACCATGAGTTTTGTAAATGTTTTCATTGGCTTTTGTTTGGCGTAATCCATGTCAGCAATGAGCATGTGTCTGGTTTCTCGTTCCTGATAAAGTTGAGGGAGAGAGAGAACCTGATTACACACAGAAGTAGGCCTACCGTGCCTGCTGCATGCAAAAGTAAGAAAGCGCCCATTTGGCAATGTCTGATTGTCATAACCCACCACATCCACCATGAATGAGCTGAGCTCCTCAGTAATTTTTATTCACCTCACACAGTAAGTCAACAATGTCTGTTTAGTTCCTCAGTATTTGAAGTCTTTCGAACACTCCCAGCTTCGATAATCACCAAGACTTGATGTGAAAGAGCAAAATATCATGATCTGATGATTCCAAACATCCAGTGGGATCGTCATTAAAAACAGATGTCTGAAACTCTGACGCCCGGAATAAGCTACATGATACAATTTTGCAAGTTCGTGATTTGATTTGATACAATGTTGCACTTCACGTGAAGGATGGGTCTTTGGGGAAAATGTCTCTCTGGTACTGCTGTAGCACTGTAGTGTGTGTGCGAGCGTGTGATTGTGTACACATACATGTATCGGTGTGTCTGTGTCAGCAACATACCAGCCACAGGACAACATTGATGGCGAGGACCGTGGGCACCCCTCCAAAAGGCAGGCCCTGCAGGACACTGCTGCGGGAGTGGGAGCGGTAGCACCTCTCTGCTGCTGTGCTGTTGTCCTCCCCCAGAGAGTCCAGGAAGCCCAGCACATCCAGCTCCATATCCCTCCCATCCAGAGGGGGCGCCCTCACCACAAACTCAGAATCCACCATGAGTGAGCCAAGGCCGAAGTCTCAGGGGCTGAAGTCATGCAACCATAACTGAGGAAATAGAAAAAGGAAAGTGATTAATATTGAACGGTATGCCATATCCCACGCCATGCTTTTGATGTTTGCACTCAATCGCTATCAAAGTATGTCACACATCACTACTTCACAGGAGAGGCATTTGAACATTTTTATGAAAATGCATTTTGGGGCAGAAATGCCTTCATAAACATGTTAACTTTCATGTGCCTTAATAACAAACGTGTATGCCATCTGTAAATACAAATACAATTCTTAAATTTCAAGCCAAGTTGGTTTAGCCACAGAAAATATAGGAACCTTCTTGCTAGCTTTGATTGGCTGAGATAATGGATGGGCTGGACATGCTGAGAGATGAGTTCAGATTGGTCTGCCATGTAGCACACTTCTGTCTATAACATGAGCTGCTTAGTATGTGTAGATAATCCTTGCTACCGCAGCTTTTTTTGAAAGATAATGTTAGCCATGGAGAACTCTGCTGAACAACATTGCTGCCCTGAATTTAGCAGGCACTATCGACAAAGATCAATGGGAAGAAGTTGTGATGGACTACTTTCTGCACACGGTCAGTGTGAACCAGAGTGACTTGACGCACGCCGGACCAAACAAGCTGTACAGTAGTTAGCTACAAACTATCAAGTGAGTGGCATTGCAAGCATGTTATTCTTGCATTTCCAAATCAGTGAAAACTGCTAAATTATGTTTTACTATTCCTTGTCAAATATTGCATTGTTATCCGACTGGCCTTGGCATGCTACTGTTTAGGACTAAGGTATGGATTCCCTATGGGCCACACTCTTGCCTTTTTCTGTACAGGCACAAAGAGGATCTCTCCAACGCCTTCAGGTCCAGGCGATATGGGCTTGACGGTGTATCTACACACAATACATTTAATCTGGAGGTCACAAAGGACCCAGTGAAATTCAGAACCTCCATCAATCCAACTGTTTGCTGAGATAATGTTTGGCATGTGCTTCCTTCATGTCGCCATATTACTTTGTCTTTTCCATTCACACTAACACTGCAAAGTACAAAGGCATATTTTTAAGTCGGATTTCAGAGCATTTTCCCCCCAGTCCAATTATAATGGCTGCCAGTGTCTTTAAAGTTGAGGATGAGGGAATGAATTCCATTTAAACAAGAAGTGACTCCTGTAACCCAACGCCCTCTCTAGAGTGATTTCTCTCCCTGGGGATATTGCAGTAAGTGTTCATATCCAATAGACTGGATTTTTTTATTTAACCTTTATTTACTAGGCAAGTCAGTTGAGAACAAATTCTTATTTATAATGATGGCCTAACAAAAGGCCTCCTGCGGGGATGGAGGCTGGGATTTAAAAAATCTAAATAGGACAAAGGGAGACCATAGACAACAACATAGCTAGGCAGCAACACATGACAACACAGCACGGTAGCAACAAGATGGTAGCAGCACAAAACATGGTACAAATATTATTGGACACAGCACAAAAGACAATGAGATTGAGACAACAATACATCATGCAAAGCAGCCTCAACTGTCAGTAAGAGTGTCCATGACCGAATCTTTGAATGAAGAGATTGAGATAAAACTGTCCAGTTTCAGTGTTTGTTGCAGCTCGTTCCAGTCGCTAGCTGCAACGAACTGAAAAGAGGAGCGACCCAGGGATGTGTGTGCCTTGGGGACCTTTAACAGAATGTGACTGGCAGAACAGGTGTTGTATGTGGAGGATGAGGGCTGCAGTAGATAGGGGGGAGTGAGGCCTAAGAGGGTTTTATAAATAAGCATCAACCAGTGGGTCTTGCGATTCGTTTACAGAGATGACCAGTTAACAGAGGAGTATAGAGTGCAGTGATGTGTCCTATCAGGAGCATTGGTGGCAAATCCGATGGCCGAATGGTAAAGAACATCTAGCCGTTTGAGAGCACCCTTACCTGCCGATCTATACATTAGGTCTCCTTAATCTAGCATCGGAAGGATGATCATCTGAATCAGGGTTAGTTTGGCATCTGCGGTGAAAGTGGACTGATTACGATATAGGACACCAAGTCTAGATTTAACTTTAACCTGCAGCTTTGATATGCGCTGAGAGAAGGGCAGTGTACTGTCTAGCCATACTCCCAAGTACTTGTATGAGACCTCAAGCTCTAAACCCTCAGAGGCAGTAATCACACCGGTGGGGAGAGGGGCATTCTTCTTACCAAACCACGTGACCTTTGTTTTGGACGTGTTCAGAACAAGGTTAAGGGCAGAGAAAGCTTATTGGACACTAAGAAAGCTTGGTTGTAGAGCATTTAACACAAAATCCGGGGAGGGGCCAGCTGAGTATAAGACTATCATCTGCATATAAATCGATGAGAGAGCTTCCTACTGCCTGAGCTACAAGAATAGAACGGTCTACCATATCAAAAGCTTTGGCCAAGTCAATAAAAATGGCAGCACAACATTTCTTAGAATCAAGGGAAATGGTGACATCATTGGACACCTTTAAGGTTGAAGTGACACATCCATAAACTGAGTGGAAAACAGATTGCATACCCAAGAGAATACTATAGACATCAAGAAAGCCAGTCAGTTGATTATTGACACGTTTTTCCAACACATTTGATAAACAGGGCAAAATAGAAATAGGCCTGTAACAGTTAGGATCAGCTTGATCTCTCCCTTTAAATAAATAATGAACCGTGGCTGCCTTTCAAGCAATGGGAACTTCCCCAGAAAGGAGAGGCAGGTTAAAAAAGGTTTGAGATAGGCTTGGCGATGATAGAGGCAGCAACCTTAAAGAAGAAAGGGTATAAACCATCTGACCCAGATAGTTTTTTGGGGTCAAGTTTCAGGAGCTCCTTTAGCACCTTGGACTCTGTGACCGCCTGCCGGGAGAAACCTTGTAGCGGGGCAGTGGAAATAGAGGGAGAAGCATCCCGATAGTCGCATTAGAAGGGGTGGGAGATGAGGAAATGTTGGACAGCCAACATGACTCATGGCTGAGTCAAATAGGAATCCTGACTTAATGAAGTGGTGATTAAAGATCTCAGCCATGTGCTTCTTGTAAGTCACAACCACATCAACTTTAAGAGCAGCTGTGAAGAGGGTTTATTCTCCAGGTCTTTAACCTCTTGAAACTCTGGGGGCGCTATTTCATTTTTGGATGAAAAACGTTCCCGTTTTAAACAAGATATTTTGTCACAAAAAGATGCTCGACTATGCATATAATTGATAGCTTTGGAAAGAAAACACTCTGAATTTTCCAGAACTGCAAAGATATTGTCTGTGAGTGCCCTAGAACAGGAGCTACAGGCAAAACCAAGATGAAACGGCAACCAGGAAATGAGCAGGATTTTTGAGGCTCTGTTTTCCATTGTCTCCTTATATGGCTGTGAATGCGACAGGAATGAGCCTGCCCTATCTATCGTTTCCCCAAGGTGTCTGGAGCATTGTGACGTATTTGTAGGCATATCATTGGAAGATTGACCATAAGAGACTACATTTTCCAGGTGTCCGCCCGGTGTCCTCATTTTCAGCTGCTGGTATTTTTCCATGGGATTCTGAGGGGAAAGCAGGCTTCCACGAACGATATATCAATGAAGAGATATGTGAAAAAACACCTTGAGGATTGATTCCAAACAACGTTTGCCATGTTTCGGTCGATATTATGGGGTTAATTCGGAAAAAGTTTGACGTTGTAGGTGACTGAATTTTCGGTTCGTTTCGGTAGCCAAATGTGATGTACAAAACGGAGCGATTTCTCCTACACAAAGATGCTTTCAGGAAAAACTGCACATTGGCTATGTAACTGAGAGTCTCCTCTTGAAAACATTCGAAGCTCTTCAAAGGTAAATGATTTTATTTATTTGGTTATCTGGTTTTTGTGAAAATGTTGCGTGCTAAATGCTACTCAAAATGCTAAGCTAGCTTAGCATACTCTTACACAAATTAGTGAATTGCTATGGTTCAAAAGCATATTTTGAAAATCTGAGATGACAGTGTTGTTAAGAAAAGGCTAAGCTTGAGAGTAGGCGCATTATTTTCATTTTATTTGCGATTTTCAGAAATCGTTAACGTTGCGTTATGCTAATGAGCCTGAGGCTTTAGTCACGATCCCGGATCCGGGATGGGGAGTTTCAAGAGGAAAAGGCTAAGCTTGAGAGCAGGCATATTATTTTCATTTCATTTGCGATTTTCAGAAATCGTTAACGTTGCGTTATGCTAATGAGCCTGAGGCTGTATTCACGATCCCGGATCCGGGATGGGTAGTATCAAGAGGTTTAACCGTTTTCCAGAACTTCTTGGGGTTCGACCCACAGAGAGAGAACAACTCCTTAAAGTAACTAACTCCGGCCTTCCGGATAGCCTTAGTCCACTTTTTTATTTTACCTTTAACTAGGCAGGTCAGTTAAAAACAAATTCTTATTTTCAATGACGGCCTAGGAACAGTGGGTTAACTGCAGAACAACAGATTTTTTACCTTGTCAGCTTGGGGATTCGATCTTGCAGCCTTTCGGTTACAAGTCCAACAATCTAACCACTAGGCAACCTGCCACCACTTATTTCTCATTTGCCAGTTATTACTTATTTCTCAAGAGCCAGTCAGCCTGACTATGCGTGTGCCGAGCCTTTTGCCAAATGCAATTCGAGGTGGAGTAACTCTGCAAGATCACGGCCGAACCAGGGGCTGAACCTGTTTTTAATTCTCATTTTCTTTATGGGGCGTGTTCGTTAACAACACCACTGAAAATATAAAAAAAATAAGGTCCAAGCGTCTTCAACAGATGGGATCAAGTTGATTCTATACAAATTTTACAGATGCCAGTTGAAGTTTTTTAGCAAGCGTCTATGACAAGTAACAGTAAAACAGGTACAGCCATCTGAAAAATCTTCCCAGTGAAAAAACGGATAGCTTACAGCCCATTGGCTGGCTCTCATCTCATCATACCTAGGCCTATTATTCAAACATACTGGTTACAGTAGATCTTAAAAACTAGGATAGGTGTTGTGTGCTCCTGCTATTTTTCACCCCATCAACACTCAGTTATGTCTGGTGAAGCATCCACTGAGTGATATTCCCTGGTCTTGTCAGCATGCTATGGCAGAGTGAAGGCAGTCCTAGTAACACAGGCTTCCCTCATTCACCATGAGCTGACAGGAGGAAGACATAGGTCTATTAAAAAGCCATGGCTGGCTTACACAAAGCCATGTAAATAACAGAGTAGCAGTGGACTGGAGCTCCAGGTGGAGATAACGAGTGGCCGTCAATCTTCACTGGCCCACAGAGACAGGAAGTGGACTGGTCACATGGCTTGGCTGCCGTGAACAGTTAAGTAGCCTGCAGATAAAGCTATGTATTGAAGAAAAGCAAATCATGATCAGGCGATTAAATGTTTGACCACAGGAGCAGGTCGTTATTGTAAGAGAGAATGTGTTCTCAATGACGTACCTGGTTAAATAAAACATTCATGAAACATTACATAGCATGCACCTCTACCAATACTTGAGGTGATGTACTATGCATCTTAGAGGCTTTTCATTGTGTACTCAACTGATCCAAGAGCAGCTTGCTGAGGTTCAAAGTTTGTCGGTATACAATGCATTCGGAAGGTATTCAGACCCCTTCCCCTTTTCCACATTTTGTTACATTACAGCCTTACTCTAAAATGGATTAAATAAAAATCCTCAACCTGCACACAAAACCTCATATCGACGAAGTGAAAACCGGTTTTTATAAATGTTTGAACATTTCAATTGATTGTACATGATTTGGAAAAGCACACACAAGTCTATATAAGGTCCCACAGTAGACAGTCTATGTCAGAGCAAAAACCTGAAGGAATTGTCCGTAGAGCTCTGAGACAGGATTGTGTCAAGGCACAGATCTGGGGAGGGGTACCAAACAATTTCTGCAGCATGGAAGTCCCAAGAACACAGTGGCCTCCATCATTCTTAAATGGAAGAAGTTTGGAAGCACCAAGACTCTTCATAGAGCTGGCCGCCCGGCCAAACTGAGCAATCGGGGGAGAATGGCCTTGGTCAGGGAGGTGACCAAGAACCCAACGGTCATTCGGACAGAACTCCAGAGTTCCTCTGTGGAGATGGGAGAACCTTCCAGAAGGACAACCATCTCTGCAGCACTCCAACAATCAGGCCTTTATGATAGAATGGCCTCAGTAAAAGGCACATGACAGCCGCTTGGAGTTTGCCAAAAGGCCCCCAAAGGACTCTCAGACCATGAAAAACAAGATTCTCTGGTCTGATGAAACCAAGATTGAACTCTTTGGCCTGAATGCCAAGCATCACATCTGGAGGAAACCTGGCACCATCCCTAGTGCGAAGCATGGTGGTAGCAGCAACATGATGTGGGATGTTTTTCAGGGACTGGGAGACTAGTTAGGATCAAGGGAAAGTACAGAGAGATTCTTGATGAAAACATGCTCCAAAGCGCTTAAGCACACAGCCTGACAGGGCTTGAGAGGATCTGCAGAGAATAATTGGAGAACCTCCCCAAATACAGGTGTGCCAAGCTTGTAGCGTCATACCCAAGAAGACTCAAAGCTATAATCACTGCCAAAGGTGCTTCAACAAAGTTCTGAGTAAAGGGTCTGAAATCTGATATCAGTTTATTTTTAATACATTTGCAAAAATGTCTAAAAAACAGTTTTTGCTTTGTCATTATGGGGTATTGTGTGTAGATTGATGGGAAAAAAATAAAATGTAATCCATTTTAGAATAAGGCTTTAACATAATTTTGGAAAAGTAAAGGGTTCTGAATACTTTGCGAATGCACCGTTGTCCCCTGGGCCTGGATGAGAACACAGAGGGTATGAACACATCACTCACACTGCTGTGACCTCAGTCAGGGCCTGAGCAAAGCTAACTGCAGCTACTTACACTCCCAAGCTCTCTGACCAATCAATACAAGACCATTTCTTAGCTCAACAGTATTTGTATACACTTTTCACTGAGCAAATTGCCACAGTAAAGTCAATATCATCTGAGCCCTATCTGAACCTTGCTGTACTGCACTGCAAAATAATACTTTGATCTGAATAGGAGACACGTTGAACAAGGTAATGTTTTAATTTTAAGGTCCCTCAAACCTTGAGTAATTTATGCAGCAGCAACAGTAAAAGCAGCCAAAACTGCATCACAATGTTGTCCAACAACTGTGCTGTCCAACTATTAGCTTTTAGGAGATAAGAGACAGCAACTAGAGTGAGAACGAGGTTAGAGAGAGAGAGAGATAAAAGAAAGAAAGATATTAGGCATGCAAAATGTCAAACATTACTGGACTCCACTTTGGTGTGATTTCACTGCATCAATGATGTCACTTCTTGTGACTCTTGGGCACCTTACGGTATGTGATATCAGAGGACACCATGAGGCGCTCACTGTGCAGCTGGAGAGCTGGTGCAACAACAGGATATTTCCTGCAGGCATCAATGGGCGAGCTGATGAACTGATAGCAGTGGCAAACAGACTGGGACAATACATTAAAGCTATAAAAACCATTAGGCCTATCTTTCACACTGGGCTAATCTTGTGAAGAGATTGGTTTTCAGATCATTGTGTGTCAACTATCTGCTGCCAGCAGCATCTGGAAATTTCCCTGAGGACAACATGAAGTCCCCATGGATCCAGGATAAAATCAGACCCAACATAGCTCTCTGAGGAGATGTTTCTTTCTATTCTACCCACCTAGCACATGCCGTTCTGAGAACCATATGTTTCTTGGAGCTTGGTGAAAGCATGTTTGTCTTATGGTAATTTTTCATACAACCTTCCCACAACTTTCTGGGAATGGTGTAGAATAGTTACGTAGCTTTTGGAACATTCTCAGCACATTTAAGGAACGTTTCCTACATGTTTCCTCATGGTTCTACTTAAAGTAATGTTCTTAAATTGTTCAGAGAACTTTAGGAAAAATGTCCATTAAAAAAAAAAGTTTAAAAAGTTTAACATTCAGAGAACGTTTTTTAAAAACATATACCGTCCGTTCTCAGTATCAACAAAAAACTCTGACTATCCTCCATCTTCTTAATTGTGTTCAGGTGTGTCGGCCAAGCCCACTAATTGGCCACACCTGATCTTAATGGGTGCTTGCTTCCTTTGAAATGGGGTCTTTTTCAATAGACTAAAATGAATAGCTTTGTAGGAGTTTAAAAAACATAGCATGCTAGCTCAATCCTGGTGGCGCAGTGAACTAATTACATGGATAGAGAACAGATGCTCAGGCTCGAATCTCACTGACAATAAACGTATTTGCATGATTAATGCCTAAGCAAATTAATTTCCATGTATCCTATCTGTGAATGGAGTTCAAAACAGAGCTAGCAGTGTTATTAAAAGTATGATTGAAATATGTTATCAGAACGTTATTTAATTACCTTCAAATAAGCTATAATTTCCATTCTCATAACATTAATAAAATCGCCCAGGAAAACTTAGGGAACCATTGTAAAACATTCTTAGAACCTCCCAGCAACCTAAAAATGAAGGTCCCCAGAACAGGCAAAATGTTCACCTCCATTCTTGTAATGTTTTAAAAAAGGAAACGTATGGCTTCCTTCCCAGGAACAATGGCAAACAAAAACGTACATTCCCACAACTTCCAAGGAACCAAATGTGCTAGCTGGGTAGTGATTGAGTTTGCCCTCCTCACTGTCCCAGCATGCCATAGTACCTTCCTTATCTGTTAAATGAGGGTTCACTTTCCGTAAGGGTTATTAACACTTAACTAAAGTACATCCTTGCACAGTACAAAAATAAGTTTACTGCAGTTTAAGCAAAAGCTCTCTACCAACAAGCAATACTGCCAGAGGTACAGTAATGTGATAGAGGGTTATTATTATTATCCAACCGTGTACACTGCTGTTTGTGCAAACACAATGATGAAATAAAACAAAATGCCCCACCTATCAGAAACAAAAAGCACAATAGACTTGTATGACAACCTATTCAATTCTGTCCCATTACTTTACTGTAGAATGGAAATCTCTATATCATAGTAGTTCTAGATAAAATGATAAGGATGGAGAGGGGAGGGTGAATATTTCATAAATGAACCATAACCAAGACGCATTCACAAACAGCAATTATATCACTTAGTGAGCAAGTGTGGACAACAAAAGTAAACAGCTGTGCGCAGGGAGAGCTATACAATAGTGCCCTATCACACAGGGAAACAGTCAGACAATCTATTGAGAGAGATACTCCCTCTCCAACTAATAAGAGCTTAACATAAAGTAGTTCAGACAGACCTGCATCCACTCAGAGCTGTCCGTCCATCAGTCTCTCCATCAGAGGGCTGAGGTGGATCCTGCTCCTGATGTGAAGTGGGACTTTTCTATTGAACAAAAACAACACTACAGGGCAGGATGCTGTGGGCTACCCACTCTGCCGGGTCATGAGGCACTACAACCAGTGCCACCGTCCCAAGCAATGTGACTCAACTGAATACTGTTCTCACTCACTGACTCACACACACACACACACACACACACACACACACACACACACACACACACACACACACACACACACACACCTCTAAAAAAGCAGCCTGGTTTAAATAAGAGGCAATCAAATTAAAACTATAAACACTAATGTTTCTCATCCTCTTAAAAGTCCTTCTGATTCTATTGACTGCTGTGGGAATATTAGAACCTTGAACTGCCTTTCCCCCATGAGTGGCAGGCAGACATTACCAGGAGCAGAGGGTGTCCACTGGCCAGAGCATCATAAAGCTGCTAAAGTGGATGGGCAAAGAGATGATCATGATGACACCTCAGTTTAAGGCAAATAGGCAGAGGGAGGGGGGTTGAAAAGAGCAAATTGTAGTTCAAGCCAGTTAATCTGCTCAACGCACCAGAAAAACAGCTGAGGTGGATGTGTGTGCGCACCTGACTGAGGATTTGCTGCCCTGAAAAATACATCATACAAACAAACTCTGAAAAAAGGTAAATCTGTAACACTAAACCGTTCAATGGATCTGCCTTGGCCCATTACTCACAGCCAATTCAGTTCAGTAAAATAATTATTTGAAATTACATTTCTGGCTAAGGTG
Organism: Oncorhynchus masou masou; assembly: GCF_036934945.1. Classification (NCBI taxonomy): domain Eukaryota; kingdom Metazoa; phylum Chordata; class Actinopteri; order Salmoniformes; family Salmonidae; genus Oncorhynchus; species Oncorhynchus masou. The sequence goes on along the minus strand of NC_088243.1, from coordinate 28,596,217 downwards.
GTTACTACACAATCCATTATCTGCATCTCTGACCAACAGCCGTGCCATCCCAGTTAGAGTACCCCTTCAATTAGAGGGTCAAATGAAGGTCATTGTGAAACACAATCAAGCCAGCAAACAGAACATTGTGTTACACAGGCCAATTGAGGAAGGCCGAGTCCATGTTTTTACTAGGCTTGGGCGATATACCAATTACCCAGGTAATTATTCTTTTTGGATGAACATACATATAGATACCAAAACCACAAAAAAAACACCACAACAGTCCATGACCACCCAGTAGCCTCCCCTTTCAATACACAGAGTACATATCAAAATCAAAACATGATTATGTCTGTTGGCAAATGTCACACTCCTCAAGATGATCAATGTAAGGTTTCCAGAGTTGATTAAATTGTCACTAACATGGATGTACAGTAAACACATTTGTGCACAAAATGAGAAACACGCATTTTGAGCATACGGAACATTTCTGGGATCTTTTTGGCTCATGAAACCAAGACTTTACATGTTGTGCGTATATTTTGTTAAGTATAATAGGGTTCCTCTTTGTTTTTTGCATCTCCAACAGAGATATTACATTTATGGGTGCATTACATGCATTGTGGCAGGAGTGTAGTAATTTAATTTATATGTTGCAATAATTTATATGTTTTAGGGTTGTAGTAACACACATTTTTCACATATCAGTGACCAATAGTGCTCATCAATTTCTTGAGATTTGTTTCCCCATTTTTTTGCTTTGTGTCAGACCCAAGTAAAACTAGCTGTCGCCATTGGCGTCGGCTAATGGGGATCCTAATCAATCAAATTTCCACAGAAATGTATTTTTCATGCATGAATTTTTTACATTTTAATTAGCATTATTTCATTTTTTTCCAATTCACTTTGAATCCTGATATAGCACCATAACAGTGCATTTGGAAAGTATTCAGACCCCTTGACCTTTTCCACATTTTGTTATGTTACAGCCTTATTCTAAAATTGATTCAATTGTTCCCCCCCCCCATCAACACACACACACACCACAATGACAAAGCAAAAACAAGTTTAGACATTTTTTCAAATGCATTAAAAATAAACTGAAATATTCCAGTTACATGAGTATTCAGTACTTTGTTGAAGCACCTTTGGCAGCGATTACAGCATCGAGTCTTTTTGGGTATGACGCTACAAGCTTGGCACACCTGTACTCAGTGGTGGAAAAAGTATACAATTGTCATACTTGAGTAAAAGTAAAGATACCTTAATAGAAAATGACAAGTAAAAATTAAAGTTACCCAGTAAAATACTACTTGAGCAGAAGACTAAGTATTTGGTTTAAAATATTCTTAAGTATCAAATTCCTTACATAAATTAAACCAGACGGCACAATTTTCTTGTTTTTTAGCCAGGGGAACACTGCAACACTCAGATATAATTGACCAATGTAGCATGTGTGTTTAATGAGTCTGCCAGATCAGAGGCCGTAGGGATGTTCTCTTGATAAGTGCATGAATTGGGCCAATTTCCTGTCCTGTTAATAATTCTAAATGTAAAGAGTACTTTTGGGTGTCAGGGAAAATGTATGGAGTAAAAAGTCCATAATTTTCTTGAGGAATATAGGGAAGTAAAAGTTGTCAAAAATATAAAAGTACAGATAAATAAAAATACTAGAGTAGTTTAAGTACTTTACACCACTGCCTGTATTTGGAGAGTTTCTCCCATTCTTTTCTGCAGACCCTCTCGTTCTGTCAGGTTGAAGTCCGGGCTCTGGCTGGGCCACTCAAAGACATTCAGAGACTTGTCCCAAAGCCACTCCTGCGCTGTCTTGGCTGTGTGCGTAGGGTCATTGTCCTGTTGGAAGGTGAACCCTCGCCCCAGTCGGAGGTCCTGAGCACTCTGGAGCAGGTTTTCGTCAAGGATCTCTCTGTACTTTGCCCCGTTCATCTTTTCCTCGAACCTGACGAGTCTCCCAGTCCCTGCCGCTGAAAAACATCCCCACAGCACGATGCTGCCACCACCATGCTTCACCGTAGGGATGGTGCCAGATTTCCTCCAGACATTAAGCTTGGCATTCAGGCCAAAGAGTTCAATCTTGATTTCATCGGTCCAGATAATCTTTTTTAGTCCTTTTGGCAAACTCCAAGCGGGCTGTCATGTCAATCCTATCGCTTTCGATGCTGCCCGTTACCTTGCTAATTGTAACACTTTTCCCAGGCGTATATTTAGCCTATTTCTCATCATAAGAAATCAGTGATATTTGATCCCAGGCATCTATTAGAAAGTCGTGTGAGATGTGGCCTCCTATACGTCTCCCTTCACATAGAAACTAGTCTCTATGAACCACTATCGATCGAACCAAGGCCATGCACCCCTATAGGAGTTTTCTGCCCCGCTGCGTACAAGTGTTCGCTGTTGGTTCTTTTGTCAAAAAATGCATAGCAGCATTCCCTCCGAATGCAGTAGTCTTCATTACCATTCTACACTCATCCTTCCAATGACCAACGGTCCCACATCTAAAACAGGGATCTGTCGCCATACGCTTTAATGATTTTTCGCTACTTTTCCCTCCCCGTTTCTGTGAATTACCTTGGCCATTGAAACCACTGTTAGTGACTTTCACTGTGGCCGTGTTTACGCCTCGCACGACCGCGAATTGAGCGGAGTTCGATTCCACTCTCAAAGCATCCTGCTTTATTTAATCCACAAACCCGCAATTGCCATTTTGATAACAGGTTTCAAACCAGCAGTCAAAGCAGATGTACACATTCTATTAATGTCCTCACGTACCCAGTCTTCTGGCAGCGGAGTACATCACATAATTTTGGGTTTATCGGTTTGTCTTTTTTGTTGATAGAATGCGGACATCAAAACGCTGGTGTATTGAGCGTTGATTCTTATGTCATTGTGCCAAGTCACAACATCTTTGTATTCTCTATTAGATTGGAATTTCCGTCAGCAGGGAAATGCTGACCAATCAGCCGACCAATTTGCTAATTTTTCCCCATATTGGAGCCGATTTGGTAGAATGCTTGTGCGGCCCTATATCTTTTAGTAAACTGTTCTTCCTCTAGCTCCTCTTTACTCCGAAGCCTCTCCCGACAGTGTCCAGAGTATTTAGATACCCCCACTCCCTAATACACGCCTTCTATTAACTATTTTCTAAGGTAGCGATACCCACTTCCCCAGAGGAGTTATGGTACAGTATGTGCCTATTAAATTGGCCATGGCACTTGACTATACCAATAGTATAGCGTCTGCAAATGTATTACTGGAGAATAAGGGTGACCTAATGTCTCATTCCAGTGTTCAGCCTCAAATATCACTGTTGTTGATAACACACACTACCAAAATTATTCACAGTTGTCTTGAACCAACCTCTCTCCTTATTGCTACTGCTAATACACACAAATCATGATCACACGTTTGAATATCTTCTTGCTTAAAAATAAAAAATGAATGTGGCTTCCCTCCAGAACTTATAGGCAACCTCATCACCATCCACATTCCCCCCGGTTGTCCTTCTCCATGGACTACTTATTTACAACCTACCGTACACACGCATAACAATCCACACACACACTCTCTAAGGCCTCACGGCAACCGCGGCTGGGCTTTCCCCGCCTCTTTACGGGTTTAGTAGGGAGCCAACCCCCTAGGACGTACCATCTGCAGGTACCAGCCTGCTCGGGCGTACCTTTCGTAACTTACCATATACCATACTACGACCGCTCGTAATACAATGGGACTACTGAATAAATTCAGGTTTTCTAGGTCCGTATCCTAGAATTGGTTCAGCTTACGATGCTCATCTCCCCAAGATGTCAGAATGAGTGATAAACAAGGTAAGCACAGTTACGACTTCTGTTTGGTTCCGGCTCCTTTTTCACTGATTCGGAATCCCGAGTTCGACTGTAAATCGTGGTGAACCCTGCTCGCAGCGCCAACTGTTAGGTTCTAAATAAAGAGTAAAAACTCACGGACGACCAGTAAAGCTCAAACCAAGTTTATTCACCCAAATGGTCAGACAGATGAACAGACCAAGACATCTTCACACAAGCACTAGTATTTAAGCCTTCCTCCTCCGCGGAGTCTCCTCCTTACACATCTGAACAGCCAATACACCTCTGTTGCTAGACAACACTTTTTGTGATATCTGTTCTTCCTCACCTCATCTGACCTGACTTCTGCCCCAAATATCTACACTTAAAGCACATCTTGATTGTCTCCATTCAAATCCATTGTGGTGGAGTACAGAGCCAAAATGATGCACATTGTGTCACAGTTTATTTATTAATTTGATTCAGTATGTGTAATCTCTGAAAGTAGAGAGGTCTGGGTCAGTGCATGTTCAGCTCCCATACCCAACCACTACAGAGTAAGTGTCAGTACCTTGTCCATGCTATGTACAGTCAACTAGTTCTCTAGTTATTCTTCTCATCCATATTTTTTTAAACTGCACTGTTGGTTAGGGGCTGGTAAGTAAGCATTTCACTGTAAGGTTACTGTAATACCTGTTGTATTTGGCGCATGTGACTAATATATTTTGATTTGATTAGTATTGGGGCGGCAGGGTAGCCTAGTGGACTAGTAACTGAAAGGTTGCAAGTTCAAATCCCGGAGCTGTCGTTCTGCCTCTGAACAGGCAGTTAACCCACTGTTCCTAGGCTGTCATTGAAAATAAGAATTTGTTCTTAACTGACTTGCCTAGTAAAATAAAGGTAAAATTTAAAAAAAATTGGCAAGTAAATATAATGACTTATTAAGGAGGCTTGTCTAGGGCTGGTTCTACCTTCTGAGATGTAGATGAGACACTCCTAAAGTAGACATTAATAAATTTGTCCTGGCCAGTGTAATAGGCTGACATAGTTTTTTTATTTAAGCCAAAGGAAAAGAATAGGTTAACCCTCTCAGGGTCAATAAAATAACAAAAAGCACTTGCCATCAGTGTTATCTGAGAATAAAATGAATTTGATAATTTAGGCATCATTATAGTATATTAAAGAGAGGTCATTCAACTCTCCATATAATTCTCTAATGAAATAAATGCAAACCTATACAGTAGCGTGGGTAAAATCACTAGGGAAGCCTTTCCAAAAAAGCTATATTACAACTAATTAATGTTTGCTCTATACCCCGTTACTTCATTATGCCTTAACAATGTGATATATAGGCCTAAGGCCGAGACAACACGAAGACACAGTGGCAGAATAAATTCAACTACACATTCATTTCATCACAAAACCAGAGAGCAACATCTGTCCGGTGAAGTCCACAAAACATTTTGCATGTAACAGTTACATTACCTACAGAATGGTCAAGCAAGGTAATGTTTCTAACATTTTTGGACTACTAAAAAACTTGAATTAGAACCACGGAGAGTTACTGCAAGTTTCAAAGAAAACAGAAGCTGCCTCCACTATTCCAGCACCATTTTAATTTAAACATGGTCTAACTCACTTATGTTTAGTCTAATAGTGACAACTAAAAGACACTAAAAACAAATCTAAATGGTCTACGACTGTCATACAGTACAGTTTTTGTTGTCCTAGGCTACTTGGCTAAAATGCTTGCTCGCTAGCCTAACTTCATGGGCAACGATGCACCAGGCCAGCTAGTTAACATTAGCATACTACATACAGCCACTTTAATAATGGGAATTGATGGGAAATTATGTAAAATATATCACTAGCCACTTTAAACAATGCTACCTAATATAATGTTTACATACCCTACATTATTCATCTCATATGTATACGTATATACTGTACTCTATATCATCTACTGCATCTTTATGTAATACATTTATCACTAGCCACTAACTATGCCACTTTGTTTACATACTCATCTCATATGTATATACTGTACTCAATACCATCTACTGTATCTTGCCTATGCCGCTCTGTACCATCACTCATTCATATATCTTTATGTACATATTCTTTATCCCCTTACACTTGTGTCTATAAGGTAGTAGTTTTGGAATTGTTAGCTAGATTACTTGTTGGTTATTACTGCATTGTCGGAACTAGAAGCACAAGCATTTCGCTACACTCGCATTAACATCTGCTAACCATGTGTATGTGACAAATAACATTTGATTTGATTTACATCAAGCTACATATTGAACTGCCATCCTCTCATGGTTGGATCAGAATCGCTATTATAATAATTGGTTAGTACGGAGAATTAAGTAAAACCACAAGTCCAAATCCCCAACTCCATCCATGGCTAATTTAGGAAAGGTCCGATTTTAGCAAGCTGGCCACCGGAGGACAACAACACAATTTTTTTTTTCCATTAATGATGTTTGGCTTCTGATGTGATTGGTCTGAAGCCAAATCCAAACTGGCTTCCCTTGACACGTTTTCGATGGGCCAGGACCATTTACAGCTGAGCGCACTCAGTTTAGCTCAACGCTGATTGGCTATTATATATTTTCAAAAATGATCAAGGGAGGTCAAATGCTCAAAAATCCCCAACTCCATCCATGGCTAATTTAGGAAAGGTCCGATTTTAGCAAGCTGGCCACCGGAGGACAACAACACAATTTTTTTTTCCATTAATGATGTTTGGCTTCTGATGTGATTGGTCTGAAGCCAAATCCAAACTGGCTTCCCTTGACACGTTTTCGGTGGGCCAGGACCATTTACAGCTGAGCGCACTCAGTTTAGCTCAACGCTGATTGGCTATTATATATTTTCAAAAATGATCAAGGGAGGTCAAATGCTCAAACACTCCTTAACTTTTTCCACATTGTTGTGTTAAAGCCTGCATTTAACATGTCAATTTTTTTGTTGTCACTGGCCTACACACAATACATCATAATGTCAAAGTAGAATTGTTTAGACATTTTTACTAATTTATTTAAAAAATGAAATTTCTAAGTATTCAACCCCTTTCTTAAAGCAAGGCTAAATAAGTTCAGTAGTAAAAATGTGCTTAACAAGTCACAGAATTTGCATGGACTCACTGTGTGCAATAGTGTTTAACATGATTTTTGAATGACGACCTAATCTCCGTATCCCACATATACAAGGATCTGTAAGGTCCCTCCGTCATGCAGTGCATTTCAAACACAGATTCAACCACAAAGACCAGGGAGGTTTTCCCCAATGCCTCACAATGAAGGGCACCGATTGGTAGATGGGTTAAAAAAATATATTTAAAAAGGTTGTTTTTTTAAAGACAATGAATATCCCTTACAGGCATCCTTCCTAACTCAGTTGCCAGAGAGGAAGGAAACCGCTCAGTGATTTCACCATGAGGCCAATGGTGACTTTTAAAAACAGTTAGAGTTTAATGGCTGTGAAATAAAAACCTTTACAAAACATTACAAAACCGGTTTCCTTTTTGCAACAAGGCAAAATTAATACTGCAAAAAAAATGTGGCAACGCAATTAACTTTCTGTCCTTAATACAAAGTGTTATGTTTGGGGCAAATCCAATACAACACATTACTGAGTATCACTCTCCATATTTTCAAGCATAGTGGTGGCTGCATCATGTTATGGGTATGCTTGTAATCATTAAGGACTGGAGAGGTTTTCAGGATAAAAATGAAACAAAAGGCATCAGGCACAGGCAAAATCCTAGAGGAAAACCTGGTTCAGTGTGCTTTCCACCAGACACTGGGAGAGGTTGTCAGGACTCAGCAGGACCTAAAACACAAGGTCAAATATACACTGGAGTTTCTTACCAAGATGAGAATTTTAAAAAGACTGGGCAAATATTGTACAACCCAGGCGTGCGAAGCTCTTAGCAGTAAAACGTTGCCAACATGTGATTTTAACATGTATTGACTCAGGGGTGAGAATACTTATGTAAATTCAATATTTCTGTATTTCATTTTCAATACATTTGCTAACATTTCTATTTGACATTAAGGGTATTGTATGTAAATAAGTGAGGAAAAATCTATTTAATCCATTTTGAATTCAGAATAACAAAAAAATGTAGAGTAAGTCAAGGGGTATGAGTACTTTCGGAAGGCACTATAAATGTCCCTCTTATCATGCCTTAATTCGGGCAAAATTAAATATATAAATATATTTTTAAAAGAAGAGCAACAAAATAAAAAAGTACTGTGGGTACAATTTCAGCGTCTTAGGCTGTATGACATTTGAGCTCTTTTCCCCCCACATATGGGCCATATAAACAGTTTCCCACCCACTCAGGCCTTTACAGCAAATTGGCTGAGGAGCATTCAAAAATAATTGTCCAGATCATAGCAATCATGTTGTCCTGTTTCCTGGTCAGTTTGTTACTTAAACAAATAGAGAATGGCTATAGCTAATGGGTTGTCATTTAGGCTACATAGCCAACAGACAGTGTTATTAATTTAGATAATCACAGCACCACACAGGTGATCTGTCTTTTCAATAAGTGTGTAAATGAAGGGTTTAACACATACAGTGCATTAGGAAAGTATTCAGACCTCTTGACCTTTTCCACATTTTAGAATACGGCTGTAATGTATTAAATACATGTTCCTAAATCAACAAACAATACCCCATGATGACAAAGCAAAAACAGGTTTTTAGAAACATTTTCAAATGTACTAAAAATAAAACAGAAATACCTTTACATAAGTATTCAGACAATTTGATATGAGACTCAAAATTGAGCTCAGGTGCATCCTGTTTCCATTGATCATCCTTGAGATGTTTCTACGGCTTGATTGGATCCACCTGTGGTAAATTCAATTGATTGGAAATAATTTGGAAAGGCACACACCTGTCTATATAAGGTCCCACAGTTGACGGTGCATGTCGGAGAAAAAAAAAACAAGCCAAGAGTTCCGAGACAGGATTGTGTCGAAAATACCAAAATATTTCTGTAGCATTGAAGGTCCCCAAGAATACAATCAGTCTTAATCGGAAGACGTTTAGAACCTCCAAGACTCTTTCTAGATCTGGCCAACAGGCCAAACTGAGCAATCAGGGGAGAAGGGCCTGAATACTTATGTAAAATGTCCTATTTTCCTTCTTTTTTTATTTATTTATATATACAGTGCCTTGCGAAAGTATTCGGCCCCCTTGAACTTTGCGACCTTTTGCCACATTTCAGGTTTCAAACATAAAGATATAAAACTGTATTTTTTTGTGAAGAATCAACAACAAGTGGGACACAATCATGAAGTGGAACGACATTTATTGGATATTTCAAACTTTTTTAACAAATCAAAAACTGAAAAATTGGGCGTGCAAAATTATTCAGCCCCCTTAAGTTAATACTTTGTAGCGCCACCTTTTGCTGCGATTACAGCTGTAAGTCGCTTGGGGTATGTCTCTATCAGTTTTGCACATCGAGAGACTGACATTTTTTCCCATTCCTCCTTGCAAAACAGCTCGAGCTCAGTGAGTTTGGATGGAGAGCATTTGTGAACAGCAGTTTTCAGTTCTCTCCACAGATTCTGAATTGGATTCAGGTCTGGACTTTGACTTGGCTATTCTAACACCTAGATATGTTTATTTTTGAACCATTCCATTGTAGATTTTGCTTTATGATTTGGATCATTGTCTTGTTGGAAGACAAATCTCTGTCCCAGTCTCAGGTCTTTTGCAGACTCCATCTGGTTTTCTTCCAGAATGGTCCTGTATTTGGCTCCATCCATCTTCCCATCAATTTTAACAATCTTCCCTGACCCTGCTGAAGAAAAGCAGGCCCAAACCATGATGCTGCCACCACCATGTTTGACAGTGGGGATGCTGTTTTCAGGGTGATGAGCTGTGTTGCTTTTACGCCAAACATAACATTTTGCATTGTTGCCAAAAAGTTCAATTTTGGTTTCATCTGACCAGAGCACCTTCTTCCACATGTTTGGTGTATCTCCCAGGTGGCTTGTGGCAAACTTTAAACAACACTTTTTATGGATATCTTTAAGAAATGGCTTTCTTCTTGCCACTCTTCCATAAAGGCCAGATTTGTGCAATATATGACTGTTGTCCTATTGACAGAGTCTCCCACCTCAGCTGTAGATCTCTGCAGTTCATCCAGAGTGATCATGGGCCTCTTGGTTGCATCTCTGATCAGTCTTCTCCTTGTATGAGCTGAAAGTTTAGAGGGACGGCCAGGTCTTGGTAGATTTGCAGTGGTCTGATACTCCTTCCATTTCAATATTATCGCTTGCACAGTGCTCCTTGGGATGTTTAAAGCTTGGGAAATCTTTTTGTATCCAAATCCGGCTTTAAATTTCTTCACAACAGTATCTCGGATCTGCCTGGTGTGTTCCTTGTTCTTCATGATGCTCTCTGCGCTTTTAAAGGACCTCTGAGACTATCACAGTGCAGGTGCATTTATACAGAGACTTGATTACACACAGGTGGATTGTATTTATCATCATTAGTCATTTAGGTCAACATTGGATCATTCAGAGATCCTCACTGAACTTCTGGAGAGAGTTTGCTGCACTGAAAGTAAAGGGGCTGAATAATTTTGCACGCCCAATTTTTCAGTTTTTGATTTGTTAAAAAAGTTTGAAATATCCAATAAATGTCATTCCACTTCATGATTGTGTCCCACTTGTTGTTTATTCTTCACAAATAAATACAGTTTTATATCTTTATGTTTGAAGCCTGAAATATGGCAAAAGGTCGCAAAGTTCAAGGGGGCCGAATACTTTCGCAAGGCACTGTAATTAAAATTAGCAAACATTTCTAAAAACCTGCTTTTGCTGTGTCATTATGGGGTATTGTGTGTACATTGTGTGTTTTTTTAATCGTGTGTTTTTTTAATCCATTTTAGAATAAAGCTGTAATGTAAAGAACATGTGGAAAACGTCCATGTCTGAATACTTTGCGAAGGCACTGTAATTCTGTCACTATCAACTGATTAAGCTATTGACTTTATGTACAATGGAAGATGTTTAAACCCAGACAGCTTTTAGGGAAACACTTGTGACCTTCGCTCATTGAGTTAAGCGACAGAAGAAGAGTAGCCAGCAGTTAAAGCGTACATTTTTCTGCATCAGTAGGCCTACTCTCTCTGGGGTGGAAAAGGTAGGCCAAACGTTTGAAAGTACCATACCGTGCTCAGATTCCTTACGACGCCTCAGATTTAATCATTTGCAAAATAGTGACAGTTTCTTTGCAAACAAGACACACTGATTTGGTATTGGAGAAATATTATGTGATGAACACACAGGCCTCGCAGTCCATTTTTTTAGCCTGTAATTCTGGTAATTTGTTTGGTATGAAAAAAAGATTCTGCCTCCTGAGTGGCACAGTGGTCTAAGGCACTGCATCGCAGTGCTAGCTGTGCCACTAGAAATTCTGGGTTCAAGTACAGGCTCTGTCACAGCCGGCCGCAACCAGGAGATCCAAGGGGCGGCACACAATTGGCCCAGCGTCATCCGGGTTAGGGGAGGGTTTGGCTGGCAGGGATGTCCGTGCACTAGTGACTCCTATGGCGGGCCGAGCGCTGACACGGTCACCAGGTGTACGATGTGTCTTCCGACACATTGGTGCGGCTGGCTTCCGGGTTAAATGGGCATTGTGTCAAGAAGCAGTCTGGCTTGGTTGGGTTGTGTTTCGGAGGATGCGCGGCTCTCGACCTGCGCCTCTCGAGTCCGTACGGGAGTTGCAGCGATGAGACAATTGGATACCATGAAAAAGGGGTTATTTTTTTCTTTCATGCAATGCTTGAAACTATAAAGGAGATCTTTCCACCCCTACCTGTCTGCAAACCCACAACCTTCTGACCCGCACTCCCGGTAATACCTATACCCCGGTATGGTACAGAAATGGTATGTACATCTGGATACTGCCAAACACTAGTTATTACAGCAGTATCCTGATTGAGTCACCAATTTTCAGTTAGGCTGGGTTGTAATCACAGCTGGTTTTGTGATCAAAGCTGCTGCTAGCGCATGAGAGGAACACGCTGTAGCCCGAATTTGATTTACCCATGAGATGAAGTCGAACAAGGAAGACAGTGATGTTCAAGCATGTTCACACAAAGCAGCCAACGATTCTGAGGTTATAGAGATTCTCAATATTCATTATATCTAATAAGTAGGATACTGACCTACAGTAGGACTTATGAAAGGCATGTCTCATTTCAAGAGAATTACTAAGAGATTTTCTTCCTAGAAAAGACCTTTGGGATACAGTTTGTTCTTCCTAATAATTAACATTGTTTTACATGACAGTGATACCGTGGAAAAGGTTGCTAAGAGTCAGCCCATGGGTAACAACAGTGCTGAAACATTTCTGGAGGGAGATATAGGGGGCAGATCAAAGACATACTGCACTCAAAGAATAAACACATCACTTGACTCCATACAATATGATGTATCTGACATTGCCTACTGTATTAAATACAAAGACAAATAAAGAGACAAGGATTTGTGCACAGTAAAACCTTCAGTTAGATCCAGATTCATTACCTGCTTCAGTGAGCAGATGACACCAGGGGAAGACAGTCCTGCCATGGCACAGAAATTAACCATAAATCAAGTGTGAACTCAAATTGACTCAACCGCCATTGTCACCTCGACAACGGTCTGTCAGTCACTCACTCACTCTGGGATAAAGGACCGTCTCTGAAGGATGACTGGCAATTACCATAAATAAAACAATGAACCTGCTAGAGTTCCTGTGCTTGAATGCACTGACAGGAATCTGTTTGTTGTTTAACAAGCTGTCTCGCCCTGTCACTGTTTGTTTGTGTTGGAAGAGTTGTTTCCTTTTCATGGAAAAGCCTACGGTTGGGAAAAGAGGGATGAATTCTCTATTATCAGCTTATTCTCCAAGTACCCAGAGCTTGCGGAATACAAATGAGCTTTTACATAACTCTCAAACCTCATATTCTCATGGCCGAGATACGCTACAATCGCGGAGGTGAAGTCAAAAAGAGGATGTCCTTGCTACAAGAAATACATTAAACTGAATGAATAAAGGAGAAGGTTGAGGAGTCTAGAAGGACTGTTCAGCATTTGGTTACATAGCTAAAATTCTGATATTTTTAAAAATATATAATCAAATTCTGAGGCAATTTTTAGACTTCCTTCAAAGAAGCCCCTCTTAAAAAGCCCCTCTCAATCCACTTTCCTAAAGCTTCTCCAGTCCATTGGACTATTAACCAGCCAGTGACATCCCACTGACATGAAAGCAGGTCACGCCATCAGACAAGGACACACCACTTTCACCCTCTCCACAGGCTACTGACGGGGTCTGAGGCCCCCTAATTGAAATGAAAGAGATTTTGAAGCCAACACCTGAAGACCACTGGGGTGATTTCTGGCGTTGCTCACTTGTCACAGGAAAGAGGAAAGCCCTGCAATAATCCTCCGTAAAAGCACCGAGATGAGTGAAAACTGCTGTATCAAAACAACGGAGCTCTGATAACAGAAGGCTGTGAAATATCCATGAGCAGAGTCACACAGCTAGTGACGAAGTGTGAATCTATCCCTAATAGCTCCTATTATGTTTACAATATTTAGTCATACAATTGGATTTAAAGCCATAAGACTGCATCTCTATGCTAATAGGTTCTATTGGAATAGGCTAAATACTAGTTTGTGTGTGTCAGGTTTACTTCAGTACCACAGTTTGTTTAGGCCTGAGCAATTCTGGTAGTCCGCAGACCACAGACTACCGAGGAACCTCCATCTGTCTATAGAGACAGGGGGTTCCTAAAAGGACAATTCCACCCAAAAACTATTAGTCCATTATTGACATAGTCCCAAATTGTGTTGCTTGTCAGTATGGTTGCACATTGTGGGGAAAATTCAGAGGTGGAAACTTTCCCGTGGGAATAGATGGGAATTAACAGAAATATATGCAAATTAATATTAATAACATTGAAATGTTTTTTGCATTGGACACATTTACCATATATGGAGACAGAAACAAACATTTTACCACATCATAAGTAGACATAATTGCAAATGATTAAATCCTTCCAATAGAAAAAAAAAATAGTTATGAATTGAACTTTAAATGAGTTGACTCTTCACATGGGATGATTTCACTGAACAACAAAAGGGAATATTGAATGATCCCCATAGATCCATCGCATCTCCCAAAATGTTTTAAACATACATCTGTAAAATGATAATCAAAGCTTTAGTTTCTAGACGGTCTTCCTCTCAGGCTTCCATGTCTTCTCCCAGGACTTCCACCTCTTGAACATCAGACTGAGGCCTCATCTTCACGGTCACTTTCCAACCCTGTTGAGGATGGCTTCTTGTCAGGCTTAAAAAGCCTCAAATTTGCCCGGAGGGCCACCAATTTTTAAACCCTTGTATTGGTCAGCCTGTTGCGTGCTTTGATGTGTGTGTTCCCAACAAGGACCATTTGCACTCTGAAGTGGCTGATGTTGGTGGGATTTGGATTATGATGGAGGAAACAGGGGAAAGAGCCTCAGATCCACAAAGTCCCTTCCACCAGGTGGCTGATGAGATATGTTGGCACGACTGCCATATTGCATCTCCATCCCAAAGCCCTTGCTTAGAAGTGTACTTCGCCAGACTGCCAAGAACCTTGCCTTCATCCAGGCAAAGGTGGCGAGACACGGTAGTGATGACACCATAGGCCTGGTTGAGCTCTGCACCAGACAGGATGCTCTTGCCAGCATACTTGGGGTCCAACATGTACGCTGCGGCATGTATGGGCTTCAGGCAGAAGTCTTCACGCTTTTTGGTGTATTTCAAAACTGCAGTTTCCTCTGCTTGGAGCAACAGTGAAGTGGGCAGGGAAGTACAGATTTCTTCTCTTATATCTGCAAGCAGAGTCTTAACATCAGACAGGATGGCATTGTCTCCCTCAATCTGTGCAATGGCTACTGCTATAGGTTTCAGGCTGCTTACCACTCTCTTCCAAAATACATCATCCAGGAGGATCCTCTTGATGGGGCTGTCCATATTGGCAGACTGTGATATGGTCATTTCTTGGAGAGACTCCTTCCCCTCCAGGACTGTCAAACATGACAACACCACCCCAACGGGTGTTGCTGGGCAGATTCAATGTGGTGTTCTTATTCTTCTCACTTTGCTTGGTGAGGTAGATTTCTGATATAACTTGATGACCCTTCACATACCTAACCATTTCCTTGGCTCCCTTGTAGAGCATATCCATTGTTTTCAGTGCCATGATGTCCTTGAGGAGCAGATTCAATGCATGAGCAGCACAGCCAATGGGTGTGCTGTGAGGGTAGGACTCCTCCACTTTAGACCAAGCAGCCTTCATGTTCGCAGCATTGTCTGTCACCAATGCAAATACCTTCTGTGGTCCAAGGTCATTGATGACTGCCTTCAGCTCATCTGCAATGTAGAGACCGGTGTGTCTGTTGTTCCTTGTGTCTGTGCTCTTGTAGAATACTGGTTGAGGGGTGAAGATGATGTAGTTAATTATTCCTTGCCCACGAACATTTGACCACCCATTAGAGATGATTGCAATACAGTCCGCTTTCTCTATGATTTGCTTGACCTTCACTTGAACTCTGTATCCAGCAAATAAGTTGATAAAGCATGTCTGGTTGCTGGGTGAAGAACATTCAGAAATCTTTTCCAATACCCATTGCCTGTGAGCATCAGAGGTGAACCAGTTGCATACACAGCTCGTGCCAGACATTCATCAGCATTTCTCTGACTACGTTCCTCCATTGAGTCAAAACAACTTCTGATTCCAGGAGGACCATGAGCTGTTGCTATCGATAAGGTGTTTGATTCATCTTTTTGACCCCGAATAGAAGTAGAGGGACATTTGTCAGAGGTTGCTTCTTGTGAGCGATGAGGGAACTATATGCACTTGGCCAGCTGATTCTGCATCTTTGTTGCATTCTTCACATATGATTTGGTACAGTATTCACAAAAGTACACAGATTTTCCTTCTACATTAGCTGCAGTGAAATGTCTCCACACATCGAATAGTGCCGGTGGCATTTTCCTGTAAAGATTAGAAAAAAATAGTTTAAAAAATATATAATTCCATGTACAGATAAATAGTTAAGCAGTTAGATTAAACAACTCCTTTTGTAAGATAAATGTTTTAAAATGAAATATGTATGAAACACGTCAATTAACACTCAGTTAGCAGGCGCAAGCAAGCTAAAACCCAAATGGTATCAAAAACTAACAAGCAGAAATTGTTATCAAGTTAGAAATGATTTAAAACACACTTTGCTCTAGGCTACTATTTTTAACAAAAAAATTGTCATATAAAATATATTCACCCCACGCAGTATTGTAATCAAAACTTACCAGAAAGCATGTAGACCTTGGCTCAGATAGTGTAGTAGTGTGGGCTCAATAGCGCCCATTTCTGTGCAAGATCTTGAGAATCAGCTGTTCATGTGATGGAAGAGTGCACTGTGCATGCAGAGGATTGCAATTCCATTGAATTGGGGATAGTTGAACTAAAATATGCCACAAGACCTAGAATTGCCTTATGTGTATCCCACAACTTCATCAAAGTTATAAGCTAACTTTGATGAATTTAAGCAAAATTCCCAGGTTCAACTTCCCATGGAAAATGTCCAGAAATTTACCAGAAGGTTTCCGACCCTTTGCAACCCTGTGTGTCAGTAATCAACTTTAAGATATGTACTTTTCAAAATGCAGAAATCATCCCGTCTGATGCATTTTACATCATATAATGCTAAACGCAGTGTCATATGGGGAGGATTTCTGTAATTTGAAATCAAAATATGTTGGGACTACATCAACAATGGACAAATGAAATAAATACAAAAATATAGTTTTGGGGTGGAATTTTCCTTTAAGAGACCCAGGCTGGAGGAGGGGGACAGGACACAATCTGCTGCTCCCCACCTGTTCTAAAGCCGGGGTGGAGGGGGTCTTTCTCCTTCCCACACACACAGCTGAGAGGACCGTTTTCTGGCCAAGGTAGCATCATCGCTCTCAGCCACTTACTGAAGACTGAGTGATCCATAACGTGCCTGGGGTGAGGACTGCGCACACACTCCTCTTGTTTAACAAACTGAACACCTGCTTCCTGTCTGCACTACACATGCTCAGTAGGTCCACGGAGGAGCACTGTCACTGTGTATATGCCTTGTTTGTGGAGTATACTATGCCATTGATCATTGGTTCCAGTCTGGCAGTTCAAGTAGATCTTGTTTTGTAGCCTACACATGAAGATCATTCATGCTACTATACAAACTGGAGGCTAATCATTTAAGCATCCAGACAAACTGTAGAATAAGAAACAAAGGATCTACAACCACATCATAACACATTTGCCTTGAGAGAGATCGGTTCCAAGTCAGTAACTATGTTCCCATCCAGTTTATGCGAGCAAAGTCCAACCGTATGAAGAAAATATATCCCAACAGCTGTGATGGAAACTGGAAGTTTCGGTACAAATGTGTAAATGCTGACAGGTAATTTTTTCGTTCGACATGGTGGGATCTTTGTGTCATTAAAATGAATTATTTCAAGGAACGGTGGTGGAAACACCTTTATGCGTAAATATTGATATAATAACCATCAAATCAAAGTAAACTTGAAGTCACTCGATGATATGGTGTGTGGTCCTCCTACAATTTGGGAAACTACAGTTTATTAGGCTACAGATTGAAATAACAAGTTGGTGAAAGTGCACAGTGAACTTGATGCTCCTTTCCAATAAGTATCAAGGGTCTTATTCTGGTGACATGATAATCGATGCTTGACTGCCGTTTGACAAATATTCTATCTCTTATCCATAATAATCTCATCATGTAGACTAGCCTACCCGCACTGTATCTGTGAGCTGTTGGCTAGAGCACACATACCAAGACCAGAGTAGGGACATTTGCTATTTAACGCAACCGTTTGTGACAAAACTATCCGTAGAGTTCAACATGCAATGGGAATACACTGTATTTCAGATTGTTTTTCAGTACATGACACTTTAAGCGAAAAAGTACATTTTGTGTGCACTACATCAGGCACAGCCTTTTATCCACAACAAATAAATATGGAAACATCTCTGGCATTGACTTTATGCAGATTTTAGAATATTTGCATGAAAATCTGTCATCAATTGGATGGAAACCTAGATGGTGATGTCTAAATAAAATCTGCCAGACATCAACAGATTGATCTATCAAATTAAGAAAAATATTTTAAAAAGGGCAGTGGCATACAAACACAACCCACATGGAATTACTTATGAGAATAAAAAAACAAACATTCATTACCCATGTAACAGGCAGAAAGATGAATGACATAGATGAAGCCAATTAGAGGCACTGAGTGCAACACGGTAAAACCCACAAATCACAGGCTTCTCTACAGGCTCCTGGGCTGTCAGAATGCACCTCTGTGAATGGAGCAGAGTCCCACAGTTCAGTAACAGACCAGGACCCAGTAAGAGGCCTCACCGAGTCTGAGGGGTCAGTCCGATACAAACAGCATAGCCCTGGGCAGTAGGGGGTCTTGGATGGGGAGTCATGGGACTTATGAGAGGGTAAGGTCAGTATCATTCCTAAGGAAGATGCAAGGTAGAGACATGACACTGTTGGTACATATCTATGGGGAAAAAATTAACTGATGTGAGGGGAAGCTGAGTAAAAATAGGGCATTTAGCAGAAAAACATATTGCTGGTTTGTAGGCTTATAATATAGTGTTGTTGCTCTCATCTGTCAGTGATCATGCCAATTATGAGCTAGGTTGTGTGGGAAGGAGTCCCTGAGGACCCATGCCGAATGGAATGAAAATTCACAGCAGGCGTTCTACTGCAAAAAAATTATCCTAGAGGGCGACTAATCCAAACAAAGCAATAAGCACAGATATGGTAATAGGTATGCACATATAGATATGGTAATAGGTATACACATATAGATATGGCAATAGGTATACACATATAGATATGGCAATAGGTATGCACATATAGATATGGCAATAGGTATGCACATATAGATATGGCAATAGGTATGCACATATAGATATGGCAATAGGTATGCACATATAGATATGGCAATAGGTATGCACATATAGATATGGCAATAGGTATGCACATATAGATATGGCAATAGGTATGCACATATAGATATGGCAATAGGTATGCACATATAGATATGGTAATAGGTATACACATATAGATATGGTAATAGGTATACGCATATAGGTATGGTAATAGGTATACACATATAGATATGGTAATAGGTATACACATATAGATATGGTAATAGGTATACACATATAGATATGGCAATAGGTATGCACATATAGATATGGTAATAGGTATACACATATAGATATGGTAATAGGTATACACATATAGATATGGCAATAGGTATACACATATAGATATGGTAATAGGTATACACATATAGATATGGTAATAGGTATACACATATAGATATGGTAATAGGTATACCAAGAAGAACACAGAAGAAAGTTTCAAAACGCATCCATATCAATAAGAAGCCAAAGCGCAGCTAATAAGATGTTTGTTGAAAATATTTTTGATTTCTACAGGTTAGTTTTGTGGGAGGGTTTCTGCTCACATGGATGGCTGAGTCATGCGCTTTGAAAATATGACTGGAGGAGATGAGTCACAGTAATACATATCACCATCTCACATCTGATGCAATTGACACATACTCCCTCCCTCACGCACACATGCGCCTGCCTATACGCGCCTACACAAGCACACTTTCTCTCTGTCTCTGAATAGAATGGCTAATTATGCCTGCTTATTGCTCATCAGAACAGGTTGTTAGCCTCTTGTGAAATATTTTAATAGCTAGTTCTTCCCAGATCACATTACAGTTCAAAGCCTAGGCCAGGGTTCAGGTGCAGGATGGCTACACCTCTCCAGTCTGGCATGGCACTGATTAGCTGATCTCTAGATCATGATGTGCAGTTAATGCCAAATTGATTGAAGCTGTCCAGTCACGTGTGGTGCTGAAAATACAGAAAGCATGTAAACCCAGAAGCATGAATGGGGACTCTCTCGTACTTCCAATGTGAAAGCTCACTTGTCATTTCCTGCCTACACAAAATACAGACAAACTCAGAAACATGAAGCAGGCAGACTCCCCCTTGCCTGTCGCCAACACAGGCTACAGATCCCACACAACCAGGCCAAATGCAACATGCTGAGATAGGAGGAGATATCAACTTTCAATCTCAGCCAACAGTCTGATCAAATATTCATGACTCTGTTGTTTGGAAATGACAATGGCAACATTCATCATCTGCTCCTTCTCCATCAGAGACCGGGTTTGTGACGTTTGAATTGGCAAAACAATGGATAAGATACTGTAGATAACGCAGTCCTTCCTTTCAACACTCTAAATGAGCTCTCAGCTCCTCTTTAAGACATTCAACATTGTTTACCAATGCTATCAACAAGAACTCTGGACATGTTGAATTACTGGGAAGGTCAATACATCTGAGATGATGCATATAGGCTACTGCCTACTGGCATCCAAAATAAATCAAACTGGTTGAAACCTAAGCAGATAACCTTTTATTCAACATAAAGTCAAAAACAATTATAGCTGGCATTTCAATGCTACTGGTGTTTGCTGCAGGCTGCCCTGAGTGTAATGGACCAACTGTAAATCATGATCTTGAAATTAGTCAAAATAATCAAATAGCTTGAGTTTAGACTAAAGTGAAGTAGTGCATATCCTGCATGTGCTCAATAGCAGTGACAATAGAAACAAAACAGCTCCTGAACATTTATTCAACAGGTTCAACTGCTTACATTATGCAGAATCCACATACTATTCAACACAGCATGGGTGTTCTTAGGCATCTTGACTTGGTTTAGAGGTATCATCTTCATTTGCTGGATTAGACATGGATACACGCCCTCATAAAAGACCAATGAGTAGGCCTATCACACGTAGTAGAAACAATGGACCACGAATGATGCCTACCATGGACAGACAAATACCTACTGTTTATATTTCTTTCAATAAGGCAGAACACTGCACACTCCAGCTATAGTCCATTAATTATGTAAACCACTGTGCCAGGTGTGTGACTGCAAGCATCAAATAGTTTAAGGCATATAGAGAGATAAAGATATCTAAACCACGTTTAATCAGACATCTTAGAAGAACCAGCTGATGTAACCGATGCTGGTTTTCTTCAAAAGGCTATACCGTTCAACCTAAATGTATCCAAAGAGCGCAAAGTGGTTTTAACTGTGCAGGCGGCGCATGGGCACTAATCAACTACACAATGCAGCCGCCGGTGTAGTATGGTGAGGAGTGTGTTTGTCAGGGCGTAAATCTCTGCCACGTACCTTCGGTGTCGCACTCACCGACGGATCGCTGCACAATAACTAATTCTGATCTAACGAACACGCAACGTAAATAAATAGATCCTTTATGCTTTAAGATAAGAGAGCAGTCTTTTGACAGGCCAAGTCACTACAAGTTATTCGAATGAACCAATAGCCTACATATGAATGTCTCCAACATCAATTCTCCAATGCTTCCCATCAAATATTTTAGGGTAAAGACAGTTTTTTTCGCCTTCCGGTGTGATTCCCGTTGTTTTTTCTTTTTATAGCGGTTCACTTCACTAACGTAGTGGCTGTTCACTGCAGTAGGATACTATCAAAACAGTAAATCCGCCCACTTTTTAAAGATAACTTCAAAAATCAGCCGCCGCTAACCTCATAATTCGCTTGCACATTTTTCCATATTTAATCATATTAATAAACTGACATTGGATTAAATTCACAATGTTAATGTGGCTCACCTCTTAAATGCTCCTTATCGCTGGCGTCCGGTCGGGATGATGCTGCTTATTTTTGCATCGGTCACAAGAAACAAGAGGAGGAACTCCCTGCACAGGCGCCGTCTGTAAATAAGACACCTGTCCAAGATAAGAGAACAAACGTGTTTCAGTATAGACCAGCTTTTATTGTTTTGACAGAATTTTTACATTAAGGAATTTTATTCAATGTTATAGGCTCTGGCGGTCCACTTCTTTCACACCTTCATGAGAATGTGGAATCATTAGCCTACACACGTATAAATGTGTTAATATGGCATAACATTGGCCTGTACTTAACTCGATTTTAATAATAGGCATTTAGAAATATCCTCTTCGTAGTATACTGTCTGTCTACTCTATGTTTGGAAGGTAAACGTTTTACAAGTGTAGATGCATCTAATCATGCTTCGACCACTGCCACACTCGGAAGTTGAATATGACTACTCATTGACGAAGCATCATCGCCACCTGCTGGATAATACTTTTTGCGCCAGACCTGCGCTGGAAGTGACTTGCGCAGACAAAATAATGTGTAGGCTAAACACGTACAGTAAAATTAGAAATCTGTCAAAATATTGTCAAAGGTTACATTGATAGAAACACCATGCGATAATTACTTACCTCGAGAATAGAAAGCCGATCATATAATCTCATGGCCATTTAAACGCGGTATTGACAACAAAATGGTTCAACAGCATATGGTTGTCTTCATAGAGATAGATAGAGGACTCATATTATATATGCGTTATTACAGCGTCTGGGACAAAATGGGCAGTGCCATTGATGCTACAACCTATAGGAATCCCAACACAGTTGACTACTTTGACTACTGTAAAATGGCGGAAGCATGGTGGAAGCTCTCAATGGCGCTGCCCATGCTAGAATAGAATTTGGACCACTAGAGGCCTCTATCATTCTCTATGGTTGTCCTCTATCCTTATGACCGCATCCACGCCAACAGGCGGTGCTAGACAATCCAGAAACATCGCAGAATGAACGAACAAGCTCATTAACTATCGTCTTGACAGCGCAAGAGCTCTTCGTTTTTGAATGAGTTATCCATTGCCAGTGCCTGCGCACATGAGGATTCCGCTAATGTGCTGAAAGGACAGCCCCTGGGAATCAACACAGGCGACGACAGGTACAGTATGTCTCAGTAGGCCGGTAGCTCCTGCTTGAAAGGGAAAGGTGTTGTTGAGTACTCTGTAGCCTACATTACTGTTATCTCGATTGTTCAGATAACGGAACAAAACTAAGCTGCAAATTGTGTTTTCCATCTCTATAAATAACCATGGACCTTGTAGCCTATTCAAGGGTTCTATAAGCACATAGGGAAAATCACTCGCAAAGTCCTTGCACATTATTTTAATGTGCCTTGGTTCAGTACAGTAGGCTACTGTACTAAACCACCGATTCTGCCAAACACTGAAAAAATATCACAGCATCTTCCATGTATAGACGGTAACCTTGTGATTTCAGGTCAGATTCATTAAGGAATTCTAACCATTCACAGTGACAATGGCAAGCAATGTTGGACTTTTTTCTATATGGAGCATCAGTCACAATATCCCTCAGGTCAGACAGCAGGCTATCTCCTTCGTTATCTTTGATTTCATTGGTCAAAATGTAACCACATAATAGGCTACAGGGAATGAATGCCACAATTGTGAACTGGGTTTCTGTTGTTTTTCTATAGAGAACAAGATCTTGTTGGTGGCATCATCTGTTTGTAGAGATTTGCAGATCCAGATTAGCTAATTTAGGAGTGCCAGATGTTAATTTCGGCAAGATGCCTATGTAATTCTGTTTAATCCAAATCCTACCTTTTAATCTTATTTGTGTCATTGACCCTCCATAATAATTGATGTCATAGACTACATAGGCTATTTTTATGCATAGAGCTCCCTACAAAGGCAAAGTACAGTAACTATGTAAACAATGTAACTGCAAAATCTGATTTAAAGGCTTTTTCTTTCTAGACAGAAAGCAATTTCTGGAACTTCATAATATAATTTGATTGGCTGACTGACTTGTTCTTGTGTCAAGAAACTAAATAACACATTAAATCAGATAATATACCTTGTCATTTTAACAGATCAAATATGTTGTTTTTTTTTACAAAATGTGTACTTACTGCACTTTGCTTATAGACCTATACGCAGAGGAGCTGTCCTTTTCAGCACCACTGTCGCCTTGTGCACACCTACCCAGTTACACAATACTGTAGTCATGTTATAAGTAGCCTAACCCTCGTCTCCATTTTATCACAGGAATGATAATCAGGATGTTTAAATTAAGACTCCTCAACGCTGTTGCCCCAGCATACTTTTTCTCAGCCACAGCGGTAACCTTCATTTTTCACTTCTGCTTTTTCATCCCAACGATTTTTCAAAGCCCGGGCATCTCACTGAGAGTATCAACTGTGATTCACACCGCCGTTTTCCTATACCTGATGCTGAACGCTTTAGGTAACTATGTCATGACTATAAAGTACCCCGCTGAGAGCGCAAATGAGACCGTGATTCCTGCATGTTCGGCAGATTGCTCAGATAAAATAGACGCCCACTACCTCCTCAACGGTCGCCACTTCTGCAAACTCTGTAAGAAAGTCATACTCAGGAGGGACCACCACTGTTTTTTTACTGGAAACTGCATTGGCAACAAAAACATGCGATACTTCATCATGTTCTGCATATACACGTCATGCACTTGTTTGTACTCCTTGGTTCTTGGTGTGGCCTTTCTAACTGTGGAATACAACATCTCCTTTGAGAACCCATTGACTTTCCTCACCCTTCTGCCCCTCTCTACTGGTTACTTCTTCCTCGGTGAGTTTCACATATAGCACTTTAAAGTTTATGCAAGGATATTGAGTTTCTGAACTTACCAAGCGCTCTTCTTTCTCCTCTATTCCCCTCCCTATCAGGAGTTATTTCAGGTCTGCAGTTCTTCCTGGTGTTGATGCTATATGTGTGGCTGGGCATCGGCTTGGTGTGTGCAGGGTTCTGCTGTCAGCAGGTGCTGCTGGTAGCGCGAGGGCAGACCTACTGCCAGATGAAGCGAGGCCAGCTGGTGGAGAGCTGCAGCTCCTGGAAGGACAACCTGAGTGATGTGTTTGGCTCCCACTGGGCGGTGGGGCTTTTCCTGCCAGTACAGACAGTGGAGGCCTTTTCAGGAGAGGTCGCTGCCCACCACCATAAACATGACTGAGGTTCACCAGGGTAAAGAGAACCTGGACATCATTCACATCAACTACCCCCAGTGGTTCACATAAAGAAGATCTCAATTGCATATTCCTCGTGTCCTCTCTCTTCGTCTCCGTCTCAAAACCCATTGGACGAGTAAGCCAGAGGTCCCACCCCTCTGACCTTCTCCTCCAACGGGTTATGAGAAGGAGACGAAGAGAGAGGACACGAGGAGTATGCAATTGAGACCTTCCCATTGACTCATCATCATGCTTCCTTGTTGGGCTTGTCAGGAGGATAGTTTAAAATGTACATCAAACGAGGGAAACATAATGTGTCCATGATAGATAGATATGCCCACACATACCTGTTCTGACCTCTTCATCTTAACTCGTATACAGAAAACTGTGCTCAGCATATATACACACATACATATATATATCTCTCTCTCTGTATATCTGTGTATATAGATATATATATATACATATATCTCTGTGTATATAGAGATATATAGAGAGAGGTATATATAGAGAGAGAGACATATATCTCTATATATAGATATAGAGATTCTCTCTCTCTCATATATAAATAACTTACTGATAATGGCTTTTAATGACATTGGTCTACTATTCACAGAATGTATACATGAATACATTCCTTGAAGGACAGGAACAATAGCAATCTGAGAAGTGTATGGAATGCAGGTGTAAAAAGAAATCAAAGAAGATGTATAAGTATGTACACTGCATTTGGAAATTATTCAGAACCCTTGACCTTTTCCACATTTTGTTACTTTACAGCCTTATTTAAAAATGGATGAAATAGCTTTTTTTTTTTTCCTGATCAATCTACACACAATACCTCATAATGACAAAGCAAAAACAGATATTTTTTGTGTGCAAATTATTACAAATAAAATTGGAAATATCACATTTACATAAGTATTCAGACCCTTTACTCAGTACTTTGTTAAAGCACAGTTGTCAGCGATTACAGCTACAAGCTTGTCACACCTGTATTTGTGGAGTTTCTCCAATTCTTCAATCCTCTCAAGCTCTGTCAGATTGGATGGGGAGCGTCGCTGCACAGCTATTTTTACGTCTCTCCAGAGATATTCGATAAGGTTCAAGTTTGGGCTCTGGCTGCGCCACTCAAGGACATTCAGAGTCCCAAAGCCTGTCTTGGCTGTGTGCTTAGGGTCATTGTACTGATGGAAGGTGAACCTTCGCCCTAGTCTGAGGTCCTGAGCGCTGTTGAGCAGGTTTTCATCAAGGATCTCTCTGTACTTTGCTCCGTTCATCTTTGCCTGGTCTCCCAGTCATTGCCGCTGAAAAACTGAAAACATCCCCACAGCATGATGCTGCCACCACCATGCTCCATCGTAGGGATGGTATTGGCCAGGTGATGAGCGGTGCTTAGTTTCCTCCAGATATGAAGTTTGGCATTCAGGCCAAAGAGTTCAATCTTGTTTCTCATAGTCTAAGAGTCCTTTAGGTGTCTTTTGGCAAACTCCAAGTGGGCTGTCATGTGCCTTTTATTGAGGAGTGGCTGCTGTCTTGCCACTCTACCAAAAAGGCCTGATTGGTGGAGTGTGCAGATATGGTTGTCCTTCTGAAAGGTTCTCCCATCTCCACAGAGAAACTCTGGAGCTCTGTCAGAGTGACCATCAGGTTCTTGGTCACCTAACTGACCAAGGCTCTTATCCCCTGATTGCTCAGTTTGGCCTGGCGGCCAGCTCTAGAAAGAGTCTTGGTGGTTCCAAACGTCTTCCGCGTAAGACTTGATGGAGGCCACTGTGTTCTTGGGAACCTTCAATGCTGCAGGAATGTTTTGGTACCCTTCACCAGATCTGTGCCTCGACACAATCCTGTCTCGGAGCTCTAAGGACAATTCCTTGGACCTCATTGCTTGGTTTTTGCTCTGACATGCACTGTCAACTATGGGATCTTATATAGACAGGTGTGTGCCTTTCCAAATTATGTCCAATCAATTGAATTTACCACAGGTGGACTTCAATCAAGTTGTAGAAACATCTCAAGATGATCAATGGAAACAGGATGTACCTGAGCTCAATGTCGAGTCTCATAGCAAGGAGTCTGAATACTTATGCAAATGAGATCTGTTTTTTATTTTTAGTACATTTGCAAAATTTTCGAATAACCTGTTTTCGCTTTGTCATCATGGGATCTTGTCTGTAGATTATTTTCCTCAATTGTTTTAATCCATTTTAGAATAAGGCTGTAACATAACAAAATGTGGGAAAAGTGAAGGTGTCTGAATACTTTCCGAATGTGTGTAGTTATTTTGGACTACATGATATCAATTATAATTCATGTAGTGGCTACACTTAAATAACTGTAAGTGCATGCTTACCTTTCCTGTGAGAATTTTGTGGCAATATGTTGCTAGATAGCATTTAACACAAAATGCTGCGATAGAACATTTAAAATAAGGATTTAGAGTCTTTAGCTGGTATGCACAGGTATGATACTCCAAACATTTAGACATTCAGGAAAACACAGTAGCATAAATGACTGTATTGGGGCAGATGTTGGGACCTACACAGAATGGGGGGGAAGATGTTGTTATTGTCATCAACAAAGTGATTTTCTTTTGTAGATTTCCCAGTTTTAACTTTCACCAAGGGCTACTGTCGCTAACAATATGTAACTCCACTGGAGGGAAAACTCACTAAAATGGCTGTATAGCACAATTTGCCAGTCTTACAGTGGTATCAGGAGTATGGAACATTCTATTGCATAACAACGTTTGAACTAGAACACCAATTTAAATACTTTTTGTTGTTGATAAGTTCTCTCTGAAAATAGGGGAAATGTGTTAGCAGTTTGTAGATACACATTCAGACAGTGCTTTACAAGGAGAAACAGAAATCTACAGCAGAGGAAAACTAAAATTGATTAAATTGATTTGTTTTCTCACCCATCTACATACCCCATGATAACAAAGTAAAAACGTGTTTTTAGAAAATTTGGCAAATTTATTGAAAATGAAATACAGAAATATCTCATTTCCATAAGTATTCACACCCCTGAGTCAATACATGTTATAATCACCTTTGCCGCGATTACAGCTGCGAGTCTTTCTGGGTAAGTCTCTAAGAGCTTTGTATACCTAGATTGTACAATATTTGCCCATTATTCTTTTCTAAATTCTGTCAAATTGTTTGTTGATCATTGCTAGAAAATCATTTAAGTCTTGCCATAGATTTTTGAAGCCAATTTAAGTAAAAACTAACTATTAATTTTAGGTTATTGTCCTGCTGAAAAGTGAATTCATCTCCGAGTGTCTAGTGGAAAGCGGACTAAACCAGGTTCCCTCTAGGATTTTACCTGTGCTTAGCACCATTCTGTTTCTTTTTTTATCCTGAAGAACTCCCCAGTCCTTACAAGCATACACATAACATGATGCAGCCACCACTATGCTTGAAGATATGGAGAGTGGTACTCAGTAATGTGTTGTATTGGATTTGCCCCAAACATAAGTTTATATTCAGGACAAAAAATGTTTTTTTGCAGTATTACTTTAGTGCCTTGTTGTAAACACGATGCATGTTCTTTTCACTCTTAGTGTAGTATTGTGGAGTAACTACAATGTTGTTGATCCAGCCTGTTTTCTCCACACACACAGCCATTGTATATTTGCCATTGTATATTTCTAATGACTGGATGTATTGATACACAATCCAAAGTGTAATACCTTCACTATGCTCAGAGATATTCAATGTCTGCTTAAAAAAAAAAAAAAAAAGCATCTACCAATCTGCCCTTCTTTGCGAGGCATTTGAAAACCTTCCTGGTCTTTTTGGTTGAATCGGTTTAAAATGCACTGCTCGACCGAGGGACTTTACAAATAATTGTACGAGTACAGAGATGAGGTATGTTAAACACTATTATTGCACACAGAGTGATTCCATGCAACTTACAGTATAGTGACTTAAGCAAATGTTCTCTTCTGAACTTATTTAGGCTTGCCATACCAAAGGGGCTGAATACTTGACTCTAAGAAATTTCAGCTTTTCATTTTTTATTAAAATTGTAAAATAAATATATAATTCCACTTTGAGATTATGTGGTATTGTGTGTAGGCCTGTGACAAAACAATCTAAATTGTAGAAATGTCAAATGTAACACAACAAAATGTGGAAAAAGTCAAGGGGTGTGAATACTTTCTGAAGGCTCTGTATAACATTTTACAGCCCATCTTTAACTGTAATGAATATTCTGGTATTTATTCTGGTATTATTTAGATTCCATCTGGAGCAAATAAATTATCTTATGGAAAAACAAACTGCTTTGTAGAACTATTTAGTCTATTCCTGTTATATTACCAATAAAACAGTTCAATATGGCAGTGGTCTTTTCTGGCTCAGATGGAGTGCGCTCAAAAACACCAACAACAGAGTGCAAAATCATTTCAAAACCACTGTTTATTAAGCAACCATGTCAATGCAAACAATATTTCTTTAAAAAAGTACAAAAAAGTGCACTTCAGTAAATGATGGTTAAAACGGTCTTTGTGCTTTTCTCCAAAGCTACAATTTTCCTGTACTTTACTTTGTACTGATGATCGCAGTATTTTGCCATACCAATTTTGATAACATATCAATACCTCCAAATCACTAAGAACACACAACACAAAGCTAGTTACTGTATTACTAGAGAGCCAATAGTTTGAGAAGGCTAGCTTACCTAAGCCTTTGAGAGCCATTGTAACATTTATAAATGAATTATCAGTACCTACAACAGTTGTAAGTCTATTACCAAATACTACATTCTAGTAAATAGATGTACGGTCAAGAAAATACTGAGCACCTACTGTAACTAATATTCTAATCACACTGGACAAAACCAGAAGAGCATTAGGCCCACATTTCCGTATTTTGTCAGTCCCGGGACATACACATGTATGACTGACATTTGGCAGTACTTTCTCTTGTTAAGGTTGAAGAACAAAGAGCATTTTATAGGCACAATCAAATAATTGGCCAAAACACAAAGAAAAACTCAAATTAAATGATGTAACTTGTGTTTAGAAACACATTTAAAATACAAAATCTTTGAATAAGTATTCATTCCTAATAGCATTTAAATATATAAATATGATCACTTCCAAGCTATTTTTACCACTCCCCCTACATGAACGTTCCAGTAAAGTCCTTTAAAACAAGAACTGCTTCAGCTGAAGACACTTTAGCACAAAGAGTGGGATTCTAGTAAATTACAAATGAGCTGACTAGTAATAACTTCAAATATAAAACATTTTCAACAGTTCTTTCTGTGTTATGTACAATACAGCATGTGAAGGACTAGTTCGAGTTAGAGAGAGATAACAATCAACACAATGCTACTTTTCATCAGCCATCTGACTCCTTAGATCTGAATAAAAAAACATTATCATTAACAAATGTTGTATTAGCCTGCAACCACTGGGGTTTTTCCTCAACTCAAATATTGAATTAAATATTATGATGTAATATGTAGTACAACCTATACTGAACAAAAATAACGCAACAACGTAAATGATATGAACTGTAAATAGTTACAGTTCATATAAGGAAATTAGTCAATTTAAATTAATTATTTAGGCCCTAATCTATGGATTTCACATGACTGGGAAAACAGATATGCATCTGTTGGTCAGATACCTTTAAAAAAAATGGTAGGGGCGTAGATCAGAAAACCAGTCAGTATCTGGTGTGACCACCATTTGCCTCATGCATGGCGACACATCTTCGCATAGAGTTGATCAGGCTCTTGATTGTGGCCTGTGGAATGTTGTCCCACTCCTCTTCAATGGCTGTGCAAAGTTGCTGGATATTGGCAGGAACTGGAACACGTTGTCATCACGTTGATCCAGAGCATACCAAATAGCTCAATGGGTGACATGTCTGGTGAGTATGCAGGCCATGGAAGAACTGGGACATTTTCAGCTTCCAGGAATTGTGGACAGATGCTTGTGAAATGGGGCCGTGCATTATCATGCTGAAACATGAGGTGATGGAGGAGGATAAATGGCACGACATTGGACCTCGGGAACTCGTCACGTATCTATGTGCATTCAAATTGCCATCAATAAAATGCAATTGTGTTTGTTGTCCATAGCTTATGCCTGCCCATACCATAACCCAACCGCCACCATGGGGCACTCTGATCACAACGTTGAAGTCAGCAAAGCGCTTGCCCACACAACACCATACACGTCGTCTGCATTGTGAGGCCGATTTGATGTACTGCCAGATTCTATAAAACAATGTTGGAGGTGGCTTATGGTAGAGAAATTCACATTAAATTCTATGGCAAAAGCTCAGGTAGACATTCTTGCAGTCTGCATGCCAATTGCACACTCCCTCAAAAGACTTGAGACATCTGTGGCAACTGCACATTTTAGAGTGGCCTTATTGTCTCCAGCACATGTTGCACCTGTGTAATGATCATGCTGTTTAATCAGATTCTTGATATGCCACACCTGTCAGGTGGATGGATTATCTTGGCAAAGGAGAAATGTTCATTAACAGGGCTGGACAACTTTTTTTTTGAGAGAAAGAAGCTTTTTTGCGTATGGAACCTTTCTGAGATCTTTTATTTCAGCTCATGAAACATGGGACCAACACTTTACATGTTGCGTTTATATTTTTGTTCAGTGTATAATGCAAGACAGTATTTCAATAACATACATAAGAATGGGTGCCGTCACTTCAGTAGCTATAACTTTCTGCATTTAACAGGCATTCATTTTTGGTCTTTAATTAATAAAAGACGAATTGTAACTATGGTGATTAACTGTACTCTATTCAGTTATTGATGTTGTCCTAATTCAAAGGCAGGTTTAAAAGAAATAGCAACATCAAGCACAAGGCCATATTTCACTAGATGTACATACCTAAAAAAAGACATAATAATACAAAAGCTTTATGTACAGCCCTCTAAAGAATCACAATCAGTAATATACAGTTGAGCGCTGCGCTAGTCTAGTACTGACAAATACCGAAGAGGACATATTGCTAGGCTAGCTAAAATATTATCTGACTAAATACGATCAACTATGAAATATTCTTATAGCTGTTCCTAATCTCCCCTTATTGGTTAAAGTTTTTAAAGCAATTTTTAAATGTACACAAAACTCTAATGTCTGGTGTACTTAAATCATCTTTACAATTTGGTCCCAAAAATGATTATCGTTGTCATAAAGTGATGTTTCCCCCATAATAAAGCAGTTACTGTTCTGGCTAGGTACGGATTAATTCATTGTATTATTTTATCCATATCTATTCCCTGCATGTATTGATAGATGTATTAATCTAGAAGCCATAGCCCTATTGCAAGCAGTACTTGCTATTTAAACAGAACACTGATTATAGGCAAGGGTTCAAGGGTTAAGCACGTTTCTCCATTTGTACTGGTTTAAAGCAGGTGTGCTTATGATCCATGCACCTCCTTCTGCTAGTGTCTTATGCCAGGATAACCTGTGGATCCATGGCCTGACACTGCCCCTCCTCAGCCCTGGCAGGGTCTGTGTCTAGCTGCAGGGTCAGCTGGAGCCTAGTCCAGACCAGGGGGTCACCACTGCCCAGGGCCTCCACAAACAGATCTGTCTGCTCCTGCAGCTGCTTCAAATGGCCCTGGGTGCGCCGGTTCTGCCTGATCAGCTCCTTGATGCGTAGCGTTATGCCCAGCAGGCCAGAGTTGCTGAGGATGTTGTAGGTGTTGCTAAAGCGTTTACCTTTGTTGTTGTCTGTGGACAGGCCGTCTTGGCAGCGGTCGTTGTCGCCTTGGCAACTGCTCGCCTCCGACACAGGTGCACATTTATTGGAGACTACAGCAGTGGCCTCAGTCCCCAGGGAGTGAGGCATGCCTAGGAACTGAGGTATTGGCAGCTTCTGAGAGCTGGCCAGCTGTGTTTGTTTGTCAACAACCTCTAAGGTGGCCACTGTTTGGAGGGGTGTCAGAGGCCTTGGCAGGGGGCTATGGGAGCTGTACAGTTTGTCGCCATGGTGACGATACCACCGGTTACGTTTCCCGTGATACCCAGGTGTTGAACTTCCCCTCTCAGCCGAAGAGGCCCCCTGCCTCCTGGAAGAGCTCTCCCCAGGGTGAGGGGCGATTTTGGGATAAGATTTCAGTATGGGCAGGTAGTTATTCTTTGAGTCCCTGTGCTTGTCTGAGGAACGCTTTGGAGAGATGTTGTTACTGATGTTGTTGCTTCCGTTGGGGACCATGGGATGGAGGAGGACCACCTGGGACTGGGGGAGAATCTCCAGGGAGGAAGGGAAGCCCCAGGGCTTTACTACTGGAGACATTGGGCTTGGCTGGGGGCATCATAATACCATCTCACTCATTAGATCATACAAAAAGATGGTAATTGACAAAGAAGAATACAGTACTGTAATTGTTCCCTGTGTTAAAGCAATGTAGGGCTCTACAGTGATACCATTTAAGGGCATTTGCTCCTAAATATTTTGCTGTGCTGGAATTTTTTATCTACGAGCACCAGTGCCCCAAGATAAATAAAAAAAATCACCAAGGTAATAATTGTTGTAATGATTTCTTCGCTGTCCCTCAGCCTCAGTAGTATGCAAACATGTCGTGGCACAGACAGAAAAGACAAGGGAGAGCTTCTTCAGGAGATATAGGCCAAATATAGGATATTATCTCAATCTTAAAAAATCACATTTTCTGGTGCTCCTAACACTATGTTGTAATTTCTGGCAAGTCTTATAATTAAAGCACCAATCAGCACTTATTACATCCATTTTTGGACATATATTAATGATATAAACCCATTGATTCTTGAAGAGCATAACTTATTAATGCCCCATTAGCTAAGTTCAACCGTCTTACCCCATTAGAAGCCAAAATATAAAACATGTTTTCCAATGTTTGTAAACAAAGTAAAAGTATCTGGTGTGGTTAAATGGTTAAAACTATAATTTTGATATCATGTATGGTCAGTCCTTGCATCCATAGCTCTTTCTATGATTTTGAGGGTGGTCACATTCCTCCAGCCCCGTCCCTCAACCTTTTACCAAAACACTGGTGGGGAAAATGCCTTGTTATTGTTTCAAATGCGGATTGCCGCTTTAGTAACGAAAATATTTTTCATTGTGCTACATTTTTTTCCACTTAGGAGGACATGTGCTCCTTGTAAAAAAAAAGGTCACTGTAGAGCCCTGGAATATTGAAGCTAATGAACCCAACCACAGAACAACTGAACTACAAGCTGAGCAGAGAATAATAGCACATAGGTCACAAACAAGGCACAGTTTAGTCTACAGTACCAGATTCAGGACTATGTTGTTCATGATGATCATGGGGGAGAGGCCAGGGTAGGATCCTCCGGCTACAGCCACCTGGGGACCTGGGGCCCTCACCATGTCCTCCGAGTCAGTTTGGTCCATCACATTCTGGTACCCAGAGCTGGCATCTGGAAAGGAGAAAAAAAAGAAAAGAAAAAAAAAAGTTAATAGAAACACCACCGCCTTTGTTTTCTTTTTGTGCCAAGATCTTGAAGAGCAATTTTGGAAATATTTGCAAGGGTAACAGAGAGATAACAGCTCGAGGTAATAACTCCACAGCCACAGTAAAGATTCCATGGGAATCATGCCCTGACCTAGTCATAGCTGAGTGAACCCACAGCAAAAAAAAAAAAAAAAAAAAAAGGTCACCACTCCTGGTGCTCAAAACAACAATTTCGCTGAGGAAATGGTGGTGGCCTAGATTTCTGGATTTGAGTTGATAGAGAGGCAGGGTGTACATTCGTGTGTTTGTAACACCTGAGAAACCGGAGTCCCTCTCAGACTCTGGCTTAGATGCTCTCAGGTGGTACATCATAGTGGATGAGGGCCTCCTGTGGCTCTGTGGTTTGCTCATCTTTGCTCTTCCTTGGACCTCTCAAACCAAACCATCTACAATGGGGTTGAATCGTCCTAATCATAGAAATAAAAAGTTATAGTTAGAGCCGATAATCACAGTGTTTTAAGGCTACACATCACATGAAACATTTAATCACAGTTTCAACCTAGCCGCATATGGAGTCAAATTCACTAGGCAAGCAATCTAGCTAACGTTGGCAGACAGTAACAAACAACAAACAGTTAGCCACAATAATCACGCTTGCGTACTGTCAAGAGAGCAAGCCAATAACAGCTTACTAGTGATCCACCTCATTTTCAAACGTTGCTATGCGCAAAGCCAAACAACGGAAGTGATGCATTCGACTTCCGCTCTACTGCAGCACGCCGGTGATTTAAAGGAGTACATTTATAGAGTATAAAAGTAAAGTACACAAGTGAAATTTGATATTAATTTAATTCAAATTCACTAACTATAATGATAAACTATTGGCTATTAACTATAAAAACAAAGGTGGGCATCCACACAAGAGGAAAGTTTGTTTTACAGTCCTACACCTGTCAATCAACTGATCAAGGCATGCCACTGCTTGCTGCCTATTAATAAAGTGGCAACACAGACCATTCATGAGGTCTCTAACGCATATACTGGTTCAGACCATTCAGTGCTTTCAGGGTGTGATCATTGTCATAGTGACAACTGCAAGTAATACTTCCATGTACATGTAGGCCTAATGAAAAATAATATTAGGCCTAACTCGTATATAAATTGATCAATTCAACAACAAATGCAGTTTAGCCTGCATGTCTTATACAACATGTCATTGCTCAAGTGGTTTGTAAGTGATTTCAATGTTTCCATTATTCTTGTTTTGTACTTATTATCCTTTTTTCTCCCCAATTTTGTACGAACTGGGGAGAGGCAAAGGTTGAGAGCCATCCGTCCTCTGAAACACGACCCGACAAGCCGCACTGCTTCTTGACACACCGCTCGCTTAACCAGGAAGCCAGCCGTACCAATGTGTCGGAGGAAACACAGTCCAGCTGGCGACCTGAAGTCAGCGTGCATGCGTCCGGCCGCCACAAGGAGTTGCTAGAGCGCGATGGGACAAGGACATCCCAGCCAACCAAACCCTCCGCTAACCCGGACGAATTGTGCGCCGTCTCATGGGTCTCCCAGTCGCGGCGGGTTGCGACACAGCTCGGGATCGAACCTGGATCTGTATTGACACCCTCTAGCACGGCGATGCAATGCCTTAGACCACTGCGCCACTCAGGAGGCCCGATTTCCATGTTTCTAATGGTTGTCAATTCCTTTCGGTCTTCTTTTTCACTGAGCTCATCTCTCTGTATGTCCTGTGCAACTATTTGCAATGCATCAGTACAACAATGTTATCATAACAGGCTAAAAGTGATCACACCAATGCACTTTCTCTCCTAAAACTTAACCCCGACATGCATTTTCTATGCTGTAGGCCTGTTTTACATTGAGCAAATAGCAAGAACAAGCCTGCTTCTTTCCCTGATTAGGCTATTAGGCCTAGAATTTAAAAAAATGTTCCCTGTGAACGCAAAGCTTCACTATTGATTAAGCCTACATTTTTAGTCAAGAAAAATATTATACCTGGGCTACAAAAGCCCAATGCAATGAGGAATGTATTGTTATCAAGTGAGTACAAAATTATTGTTGAAAAGGCTGTAAACTGCAGCGATATAGAGAAATTTGAATAACCGTTCAAACATCCTATTTTATTTCATGCCTAAATAACTGCATAGTCCTACAGCCTAAGCCTTTGTTATGCAACCATTTGGATCAGTTTGGGTCTATTCTCAACAGTTTAGAAGGTCCAGAAAGGTACATTAGCAGGCTACTCATATTGTGTATTTTGTCAGGATGTAGCCCGGGGGAAGATAGGCCTGCTACAATAAGAAAATATGGACTTATCCAACTCTTAGCTCGTTCTTAATGCTGTAAGCGTGCATCTCTCCTCCAATAGGCTCTTAGTAGGCTAAAGAAAATCAGTTGAAATAAGTGTCCAGCATGTTTTTGTAGTCTGTATTTTCCTGAGAAGCCACAAGATTTAAGAGGAATAGCCATGGCAGCGGAGAGGCCAGGTGCGTAATTGCGCAACAGAAGAATGATGACAGACAGGCTCGAGATGTAGGCTGCAGCCTAAGATACAAATGCACATTTGCCCATAATTCCTAGTTCAACATTAGGCTTAATATCACAGTGAATATATCCAGTCCATTTACACAGTGAAAAAAAAAAAGAAAAGTTAAATCAGATAACGAAATCATAGGTTGCCTCTACACTACATGCGCTCCCGAGGTTGGGCTGAGTGCGCTCCCACCCAGTACCCTGGTGCACACCTAGCTAGAAAAGCTAACCTATTGTTCTAGGGACAAGACATGTATCATACCTAGGCTACAACAACACAAAGTAATGAAGAACTTCATTAAGTTTGTGTACTAACTCTAGTCTAGGCTGTAAACTGTCATTTGTATAACCACTCAAAAGCCTGCCTTTTGAATGCATATTCACCTAGAAAGAACTGCATCAAGCCTGCCTGATTGGGCAACCATTTGGGTCAGTTATGTTTTTTTTCTCAGCAAATTAGCCGACAAGGTCCAGGCACATCATCAGCAGTGTCGACCCGGCAGAGCCAAACCTGTTTTGAGCCCTACCTGTTTAGCAATATAAATATATATTGCTAAGCAGAGATAGATATATATATACACATATACAGTGCCTTGCGAAAGTATTCAGCACCCTTGAACTTTGCAACCTTTTGCCACATTTCACGCTTCAAACAAAGATATAAAACTGTATTTTTTTGTGAAGAATCAACAACAGGTGGGACACAATCATGAAGTGGAACGACATTTATTGGATATTTCAAACTTTTTTAACAAATCAAAAACTGAAAAATTGGGCATGCAAAATTATTCAGCCCCCTTAAGTTAATACTTTGTAGCGCCACCTTTTGCTGCGATTACAGCTGTAAGTCACTTGGGGTATGTCTCTATCAGTTTTGCACATCGAGAGACTGAATTTTTTTCCCATTCCTCCTTGCAAAACAGCTCGAGCTCAGTGAGGTTGGATGGAGAGCATTTGTGAACAGCAGTTTTCAGTTCTTTCCACAGATTCTCGATTGGATTCAGGTCTGGACTTTGACTTGGCCATTCTAACACCTGGATATGTTTATTTTTGAACCATTCCATTGTAGATTTTGCTTTATGTTTTGGATCGTTGTCTTGTTGGAAGACAAATCTCCGTCCCAGTCTCACGTCTTTTGCAGACTCCATCAGGTTTTCTTCCAGAATGGTCCTGTATTTGGCTCCATCCATCTTCCCATCAATTTTAACCATCTTCCCTGTCCCTGCTGAAGAAAAGCAGGCCCAAACCATGATGCTGCCACCACCATGTTTGACAGTGGGTATGGTGTGGTCAGGGTGATGAGCTGTGTTGCTTTTACGCCAAACATAA
Organism: Oncorhynchus masou masou; assembly: GCF_036934945.1. Taxonomy (NCBI): domain Eukaryota; kingdom Metazoa; phylum Chordata; class Actinopteri; order Salmoniformes; family Salmonidae; genus Oncorhynchus; species Oncorhynchus masou. The sequence continues at coordinate 28,558,000 of NC_088243.1, read as the reverse complement.
CGTTTTGCATTGTTGCCAAAAAGTTCAATTTTGGTTTCATCTGACCAGAGCACCTTCTTCCACATGTTTGGTGTGTCTCCCAGGTGGCTTGTGGCAAACTTTAAACGACGCTTTTTATGGATTTCTTTAAGAAATGGCTTTCTTTTCTTTCTTAAGAAAAGGCCACTCTTCCATAAAGGCCAGATTTGTGCAATATACAACGGATTGTTGTCCTATGGACAGAGTCTCCCACCTCAGCTGTAGATCTATGCAGTTCATCCAGAGTGATCATGGGCCTCTTGGCTGCATCTCTGATCAGTCTTCTCCTTGTATGAGCTGAAAGTTTAGAGGGACGGCCAGGTCTTGGTAGATTTGCAGTGGTCTGATACTCCTTCCATTTCAATATTATCGCTTGCACAGTGCTCCTTGGGATGTTTAAAGCTTGGGAAATCTTTTTGTATCCAAATCCGGCTTTAAACTTCTTCACAACAGTATCTCGGACCTGCCTGGTGTGTTCCTTGTTCTTCATGATGCTCTCTGCGCTTTTAACGGACCTCTGAGACTATCACGGTGCAGGTGCATTTATACGGAGACTTGATTACACACAGGTGGATTGTATTTTTCATCATTAGTCATTTAGGTCAACATTGGATCATTCAGAGATCCTCACTGAACTTCTGGAGAGAGTTTGCTGCACTGAAAGTAAAGGGGCTGAATAATTTTGCACGCCCAATTTTTCAGTTTTTGATTTGTTAAAAAAGTTTGAAATATCCAATAAATGTCGTTCCACTTCATGATTGTGTCCCACTTGTTGTTGATTCTTCACAAAAAAATACAGTTTTATATCTTTATGTTTGAAGCCTGAAATGTGGCAAAAGGTCGCAAAGTTCAAGGGGGCCAAATACTTTCGCAAGGCACTCACTGTATGTATGTATGTATGTATGTATGTATGTATGTATGTATGTATGTATGTATGTATGTATGTATGTATGTATGTATGTATGTATATACAAACACTGCTCAAAAAAATAAAGGGAACACTTAAACAACACAATGTAACTCCAAGTCAAACACACTTCTGTGAAATCAAACTGTCCACTTAGGAAGCAACACTGATTGACAATAAATTTCACATGCTGTTGTGCAAATGAAATAGACAACAGGTGGAAACATTGCAATCCACGAGGAGACTGTATGGCAGGCTGACCACCTGTTACGCAGTTCAGCATCAAAAGGACCCTGTGGCTGCAAGTATGGTAAGTTGCTAGCTAGCAAGGTAAGTTGATAGCTAGCATTAAACTTATCTTATAAAAAACCATCAATCGTCACATAATTACCAGTTGCCTACACATGGTTGATGATATTACTAGGTTAACTAGCTCGTCCTGCGTTGCATATAATCAAAGCGTTTCCTGTTAATTTGTCATAGAATAACAGCTTACCTCAACTTCGCCAAACAGGTGATGATTTAACAAAAGCGCATTCACGAAAAAAGCACAATTGTTGTACAAATGTACATAACCATAAAAATCAATGACTTTCTTGAAATCAATACACAGAAGTATATTTTTTGAAACCTGCATATTTAGTTCCAATAAATTAATGTTAACAGGCAATATTAACTCGGGAAATTGTCACCTCCCTTGCACCCAGTGAAAGCAGAGTCAGAGTATATGCAGGAGCGCCGCCTGGCTCATTGCAAGCTGTGTGAAGACAGAATGACAGTTTACGGATTTGACCATATTAATAACCAAAGGTTCGTATTTCTGTGTGTTTATTATATTATAATTAAGTATATGATTGAATAGTTGATAGAGCAGTCTGACTGAGCAGTGGTAGGCAGCAGCAGGCTCGTAAGCATTCATTCAAACAGCACTTTACTGCGTTTGCCAGCAGCTCTTAGCTATGCTTGAGGCACAGCGCTGTTTATGACTTCAAGCCTATCAACTCCCAAGATTAATCTGGCAATACTAAGGTGCCTATAAGAACATCCAATAGTCAAAGGTATATGAAATACATAAAAATGGTATAGAGCGAAATAGTCAACGCATCATAATTCCTATAACTACAACCTAAAACTTCTTAACTGGGAATATTGAAGACTCGTGTTAAAAGGAACCACCAGCTTTCATATGTTCTCATGTTCTGAGCATGGAACTTAAACGTTAGCTTTTTTTACATGGCACATACTGCACTTTTACTTTCTTCTCCAACACGGTTTTTGCATTATTTAAACCAAATTGAACATGTTTCATTATTTATTTGAGACTAAATAGATTTTATTATGTCAAGTTAAAATAAGTGTTCATTGAGTATTGTTGTAATTGTCATTATTACACACACACACACACACACACACACACACACACACACACACACACACACACATATAATTGTAAAAAATTTTTTGGGGGGCTGATTAATCGGTATCGGCTTTTTTGGGTCCTCTAATAAAATCGGTATCGGCGTTGAAAAATCATAATTGGTTGACCTCTAAATTGCACATTCAGATCGAATTTTTTGTTCATTAATATCAAAGCACACCTTTCAAGTTCCTTTGTCCATGACAGAAAATTATTTCACCACCCTATTCCTTTTTCCACACAACTTCATCTAAGGCTGTAGAGTGAGTTTCCTATAAACAGTATATGTTATATTCCTTTTCTTTTAGCCACGTAAAGACTGATCTTTTTTATAATCTGCTAAGCCGTTACAATTATAACTAGCTATACTTATTTCATCCCTTACCATAACTAGATACTTTTCTCAGTCTAATTTGACCATAATTAGTGCTTGTAAAGTTACTGTCATAAGAGAGGTATGACAGTCAAATTAGAGCTTTCAAATGTCTGATATTTAGTATTCAAGAAATAGGTTCTCGCAATATTTGTTTTTTATTCCCTTGCCTGTTTTCCTGTGAGCCAATGCCACAGATGCTAGGAAATTGAGACAAGATATTATGTGTGTAGTAAATCTGAGTAGATTGATGTGTATGATATTGGACGTGATTTAGTGAGAGCGTGTATGATGTCTGTATAAGAGTAAAACTATAATGTGTGATGTCGAAATAATTAATAATCCTGCCAATTTGCATGGTTGAGTGTCTATGTGTGTAAAATGTAGTGCAACCTAAATATTCAGGATGATAATTGTAATCCATATCGTATCACCATCACAGTTGCATCATAATTACCTTTAACATCATTGAAAAACACATCCCAGCATTTCCATAGCAATTGACGTTTCACATGATCGAGAAAGAGACCTTGCATTACTATAGAGACGGCTTCACTACAGTACAAATTAGTGATGAACCGATATGACATTTTTGGCCAATACCAATATCCAATATTTTCCTTGCCAAAAAACATGACACCGATGACCGATATTTAAAAATTTAGCGGCCTTTTAAGCATTCTAGTACAGTTAAATAGTTAACAAACACACACACTCAAGGACGCAGCAGTCTAAGGCACTGCATCCCAGTGCAAGTTGCGTCACTAATGTCCCTGGTTCGAATCCTGACTGTATCACATCCGGACGTGATTGGGAGTCCCATAGGGCGGCGCACAATTGGCCCAGCACCGTCCGGGCCATCATTGTAAATAAACGTTGTTCTTAACTGACTTCCTAGTTAAATAAAGGACACACACCAAAAAGTTATTTTGTTGGCATTTACATATGTCCCCATTACCAGTAAAACATAATCAAACCTATTTCTTTCATTTACCTGCTGTGCTTTTTCATTGTTCATTTGACATGTCAAATAACACTATTTCACGTGTCAAATAACACAAGATAATCTGTTTCAGGAGCTATATAGTTAGCTAGCCAATGTGTCGTCATCTAAAATAACCCTAATTTATAAGAGAGTTCTTATTTGATTAATGGTGCTCGGACCCATTTATGTGAAGCTAGCCACAATAAGGATTAGCCACAACAGTGGACTTTGCGGTTATCCTTCAAAATAAAAGTACGGCATAATTCTACTATTTGTATTCATTTGCATCACTGTCAATGACATACTTTTATTTTGAAGGCAAACTGCAAATTCCACTATTGTGCGTAATCTTTATTATGACTAGCTTCACAACTCATAACCCCATTTGGTTGAGCCTCCCGAGCCAGATGAAGCATTCTTTGGGCAACAGGGTTAATTAGCTGGTTAGCTATTTACATTCATGAACTGAAGTTCAATTTCAATAGGCAAACAACAAGTGGCAACCTAGCTAATACTTACTTACAATGATTCTTAATCATTGCTAAGAATAGTGAAAATGACTGCAGTTCCTACTGGTTATTATTTTCAGGCTGGTTGTATTGGTGCTAGCTAGGTACCAAGCTAAAGCTAGCTGCCCTAGTAGTTGCGATTCAACAAATTATGCTTTATTATGAACACAGTATTGTAAACACATTGTTCGTGGTCTGTGTTTGTGTTTTTGTACAGCTTTGACAGTGACACTATCTTTTTTGACACGCAAAGACCCAAACGGCGTTCCATAGTATGTCGTGAAGATAATAGCATTGACGCTATTATTGTGCAACTCTGGTAGGGCAACATCTGAACAATAGCACACTTGGTAGTGTGTACCGGTGACGAAAGCCAACATCCCCAACGACAGAGAACAGTTGATTGTCAAGGGCAATGAATTCCATTATCTTGGCTTTAATGGATTTTGCCTTTGAGTTGTCTCGCTGAAATGTTCTTACTCTTTCAAATGACTCCTCGAAATGTTGACTGCTCGATTCACACAGCAGACATTGTGTGGGCTAGGTTAGGAATGTGGCGTTATTATGTCATGTACCTACTTTATATAAGATATACATAGTAGCTTTGACATTGATTTCTAACATCGGTCTAGGTTAACAACTAGAAATCGGCTGATGCCCATGTTGGCATTTTTAGCTAATATCGGCCGATTCTGATATGTTCACCAATATATCGCGCATCCCTAGTACATATGTATCCCGTACAATATGTTATTATTCCCCAATGCCCCTATTCTGATATCTTCCCTTTGCTTGTTGTAAACATATATAAACATGTAAACAAATACATAGACAAACAATAAACATATTAAATTATAGAACAGTTCTCGACAAGAGGGAGAAAAAAGTGAGAAAGACATGAGTGAGAGAAGAGAGCGAGATCAAGTGTATGTGTAAGTCCGTATGTGTAAGCGAGCATGTAATTGAGTAGTACGTGTTCATATCCACCTCATAGTGTTCAGATATTTTTACAGTTCCCGTGCTTTTTTCTTCGTAACCTGAAGTCCCTTTAGAATTTACTACAGCCATGGTGTTATGGAGCTGTCTCGGAATAGCTGTCCGTCTATAAAAATAGTTTGTCCCTCTGCTTCCTCTGTACGGCTAACAGACACAAGCTAATTCGGGGATTTCTAGTGGCACGCACATGAAGAGCGCGAGCGCAGGGGAAGTTGTATCCATAGTTTCCCCGTTTGGCTTCCGTTTTTTAAAAGCGTTCGAAAATTAGGTGGATATCAATCTCTAAAGTTAGCTACACAGCTAACTGCATTAGCCAGCTGTGTTTGCTAGCTTGTCGTTTACGCTGCGCCCCTTCGCCCGCCATGTCTGGACTGGTTGAACCGAGATTGTTGTTGTCCGGCTCTGCTCAGTCAAAATACGGTGCTGTGTAGGTTACATCGGACTTTGAAAGTGGCGGAGCACTGCCAACAATGCAATCACGAGATCACAAAATCAAATATATCGTTTTGTACCTACTTTAAGTGTTGAGTCCTCTTGAAAATTCGACAACGTAGACGTGTTCACATTCACAACTATTAAACTAAAATAGTTCGCATTGCTTTCGCTTCGATGAAAGACCAAAACTTTTCAATTTAAAACGGATTCAACACTCTAGCCTTTGCCGTATAACTGGGCAGCAGGCGTTGCTAAGGAAACTGTGGAGACGTCACTCCCTCTATTTTTTTCAAGCGTTCCTATTGGTGTACAACATTGGCATTGCGACCAGAGCGATGTATTTAGCAAACGTGACCCACGTGATATGGCTTGATCAGAACCAACATTAACATCATATGTGCGATGTGTAATATAATAGGGAACTGTCTGTGCCATTAATATCCTGTATACTGTTAGGTATAATCCAAAACAGATTGAGCTGTGATCAACATTTATCATTCTCACACGCATGTACACACACCACCCTCTCAACAAAAGTTTTCTCACAAAAAGTATGATATTTGAGCCACATAAGACAATGATATATTTCTTTATTAACTGTTGCACACTCTTCACAGATATAATATATCTATATCTATTTACAATATATAATACTCACTCAGATGTTTGGGCATATCCTTTATCATATTTGATTACAACATCACAGATTCTATTTTATTTTTTAGATAAAATAGTCATACACTTCTCCAGAACAAATTTGTTCTTAGTCATATTAAAGGACACTGTCTAATAAATACACAACAAGCACAAATGATAAAACAATTCTCTACTCTTAAGCGTGAAATGTAATTCATGGTTCTGTACATCAACCCACTGCTTTATTCAACAGATAATACACAAAAATGTCAATATGAAAGTCATGTTAAAAACAGACCCACCACAGGTGGAGGGCAATGTGATAGTGTACTCGATCAGTGTGTAGATTGTAAAATGACTTGAGGTGAGTAGATGACAGAGGGGAATAGAGAACATTGAAACTCTAAGAGCAGCAACTCATTTTAATATTTGGTTCAGCTGTGAAAGAATCAGAAACACAAAGTAGTCTGGAAAAAACACAATAACGCCATAAGTCATGAAACAGAAATGACAGCAGAAGTTATAGGCCTATAAATGAAATAGAGAAACAAGGAACAGACCTAGTCTGAGGGTCTTGATCACCAAGTTAAAATGTTAACAGAGTTTATATGGTCCAATTAGCCATTTCACGGCAACCAGTCAGTTCAAGTTCCATGATTGTTCATAGCTTAAGTTGGTTTAACTCAGCTCTTTCTAACGCGGCTCCTTAAATTGATACTGGGGTATAGGTCTACTTGCAGTGTAGGTCTACTTGCAGTGTAGGTCTACTTGCAGTGTAGGTCTACTTGTAGGTCAACTTGCTTTGGAGTTATTGACTATTATGTTACATGGACAGTGACGTGTTGTCTGATTTTTTTTAACATTAAGATGAAAAATACAATGTGTATGTTACAGTATATTGCATAGCCTACATGTATATTGATTTTGTGGTTATTTTCTATTTAATTAAATAAAAGTACACCAACACCTTGTCCCATGAAAAAATTATGATGGACATAACTGTACCTATTATATCAATAATATAATTCTATACCTCATCCTAAACAAATCTCTTAAAAAAAAAAACTCTGAAAATGCCATTTGTAACCACTGGAGGGTGATATTCTACTAGTATAGTCCTGTTGCTGCTGCAGGGGCTCCTGAGCACTTAGTACGCCCAGACTCCACATAAGGCTGCAACTCACTGACTGTACTAGTCCATAGTCCATGTATGAGAGTACAATGTTTTATATCACAACACAAAAAGTTAAATATAACTTATTCCGTTTGGGAAAGGAGTAGCTAGTCTACTAATGAACCTACTTGCCATGAGAGGACCCCAAGCATTTGGTTAGTCGGTTAGTCCTAAAGATTTAATGAAACAACATAGAAAGTTCATGAATGGAACATTTATTCATAAATAGGCCTATTCATGTTAAATGGGATAAGCAGCTAAAACAACCACAGCAATAAAATAAACAACACTAAACAATAATAATCATGTAATTATGCAAAACATCCATCATGATTTTAACTTTAAAACCTTTAAATGTTTGGTCTTCAATTGCACTGCTTCACAAAAATGTCTCTCAGGTCAGTTGTCACCAAGGTATTTTTTCACCAAGCAACATGTGCTTCCTGTGGAACCTAAGTTAGAAACACTCCCCTACAGCAAGAGGGCCTGTCACCATAACAACCCAGCTGCTTAAGTCTCTAGGTGCATGGAGACACACAGTATTGATGTGTTTGTTTTGAAGACTCTTGATACTGTTAGCGCTGGGCAGGGAATAAATAGAGATGCCGGTTGCAACAGGTGTAGGGCTGCTACTGCAGTTATCTGCGAGGTGGCTGACACCTTGGACACAAACGAGATAGATGATACATTAATATGTGGGGCATTTTTACTTCGCATAGAAAGATGTAATGTATGGTCGATGGACAAATGTTTTGCTCAATTTTCCAGATGTCATTACTCACCTGTCACAATCTTTCACTCTCTGTCTCTCCTTTCTTTTCTTTCCTCTCCCTCTCTGTCTCCTTCTGCAGAAATTATCAGCAATATGAGCTCAACTATCAAGTATTATAGAGACAGCAACATTTCTGTCCCACTCTCTAACTTTACAATGTACATTATGGCAATTGACATGCTCACCTTTCACTTTTCACCACAGCCTTCCTGATTCTAGGAATTAAATATGAACACCACTGATTAATTATATAAACATCAGTCATATCATTTTACATCATATTACAATGCAGCTGGTTTACAGTGACCAAACACATACTACCAAAACAGGAAGTCATTTTTTCTCTTACCTACATTCACATGTCTGGTGCTCCACAAAAGTCATCTCAACGTATTCTTGACCCTGCTCCGCTGGCTTGATTTTCAACAGCTGAGAATGAACACGTTGTTGAACAAGTTGCAGGGGAAAAAGTAGAAAAAAGCATTTTTCCTTGCCTTGGCATACAAATATCAAATACACTGATGACCTCACAACATGGCATCCATCCTCAGAAGGGATGTGTCCTATTACCTGCATGGTGACATTAGAGGTCCGAGTAGGATGACACTCCAGGTTCTCATCGCCACAGCAACCAGCGCAGCGCACCAGGGGCACACAGGAGGGGCTGTAGATGTGCTCCACCTCCCCAGGGTACTCTTGGACCACCTCCACCAGCTTCTCTATAGTCCGGCAGAAACTACGGCCCCACACATCCTGGAACATTAGTACTGGAGGAGAGGAGAGGAGAGGAGAGGAGAGGAGAGGAGAGGAGAGGAGAGGAGAGGAGAGGAGAGGAGAGGAGAGGAGAGGAGAGGAGAGGAGAGGAGAGGAGAGGGAGTGAGACAGCTGTCCATCACAGGACATATAGCCTCATAAAGCCATTGTGGATGCCCCAATCACATCCACCCATGCCTCCTGGCAGCTCCCCAGCCTGATGGATCTGGATTGGAGGAGAGATGGCTGGTGTGATGGCTGGTGCTGAACCTGCACGTAGAGGGGATTACCCGTTTCAACACTTCAGCCGATAGAGACGCACACTTGCACAATTACAGTGTGCCTCATAAGCCTGGTCTCATATCATCTGTCACACTGTGCAATTCAACAAGCAGAGCTTTACACCAACCGGCTGAGGTTTGTGTGTGTGTGTGTTGCCTGTCAGCTTAATTCTGAGATGGCACAACATCCTTTCTTAATATTTCCCAGTCTGCCTTACTGTTTTTTTCTCCATAATGTACTGTACTCACTGTCTATGTTATCACAACCACTAGGGCAAAAAATAGAGCCATCTGCAGATTGTTTCAAAAAGATTTAGGACACTTATCAAGTGTAGATGCTGAAACATAAAAAGAAACACTGTGAAATGCTTGGTGTCTATCCTGGTTTTCATTTTTAAGAAAAAATGTTGTGTAATACGAGCTTTCCTGTGGGAGCATATGTGTGAAAGTGTCCCCATAACATTGTCAGTAAAGAAAAACAAGGACCAACTCTGCCCGAACAAACAGAGAGGAAAGAGAAAACAAACACTGGAAATTGTTTTCCATGAACAGAACCTGCCCGGGAGCAGAGCCGAGCTGAGCTGCCCCCCCAGGCACCTCTGGGATCTGGCTGACCCTGGGGTCACCGCATGGAGACCGGCACCAGAACAGCTGTTTATAAAAGCAGACAGGTCAGGGGGAGCCAGGCCAGGCCAGGGAGGGGTGAAGGATATGTTGTCTCAATCCTCCTAACAGGTTATAGGTGCACATTACATTAAGTCACACATTCCTTTTCTTTTTCACTGTTGTTGCAGTGATTTACAATATAGTGGGGAGAGAGGATGTGAGAGGAAGTGTGTCAAAGGGGTTTAAGGGTGTCCCCAGTACCTCCTTCAGCAGCCCCTGTAATCCCTAGCTGCTTGTCCTCACTTACCACTTCAACCCTGAAACCTCAACCCTCAGAGCTTATTAACAAACCTGACATCCTCCACCCCAATCAAGGACCATTCATTAATGCCTTTCAACCATATCTATAATTAAGCTGCTAATAGATGACTCAATTCTGATTTAGAGTGTTCAGAGAAAACAAGCTACAGAGAGTGTTGTAGTACTTTGCGTATTTCAACATGGAAATATCTCACTGTACTAAATGGCTATGCAGCATGTGAGGAAGAGGAGGGAAAGCACCCCATGGTTTACGGCAGGAGGATGTAGACTGTAAAAACAGTGAGCGTCAGCCTCTCTTTCACCAATCTGTCTGTCTGTCAGCAAGACAAGCTGCATAGATGGACAGCTAGCTTCCCTCCTCTGGGTACATTGACTTCAATACAAAACCTAGGAGGCTCATGGTTCTCACTTCTGGGTGACTCACCCCCTTTCATAGACTTAAACAGTAATTATGACAACTTCCGGAGGACGTCCTCCAACCTATCAGAGCTCTTCCAGCATGAACTGACATGTTGTCCAAAAGGATCAGATAATGAATCTAGTACTGAAAGCTTAAGCGACAGCTAGATAGCACTGCAGTGCATAAAATGTGGTGAGAAGTTGACTCAAAGAGAGAGAAAGACAATAGTTGAACAGTTTGGAACAAATTAATTTCTTCCAAAATTAAGGAGAAGCAAGACAGAGAGAGAGAGAGAGTGATTTCATCCTTTTTTCACTTTCATAGCTAGCAAATGCAGCTATGAGTCTACTCAAACACCCCACTCAAACAGAGGGATGCTATGTTAGCTAGCTGGCTATGACTATCCAACACAACATTGGAACTCTTCCAAGTCAAGGTAAGCTTTTGGTTTTACTCATTTATTGCCCCCGGCGCCCGCCGGTGTTTGTGTAAAACTGCTTACTGACTGTACACTGTAACGTTACGGTATGATTGTAGCAGGTTTACTAACACATTAGTTCTATTAGCTATGCTGACTATGATGTTACTTTAGCTAATATGGTGACAACGATGTAGGCTGTGTGCAGCGGTTATGATATGGTTTGGAAAGTTTTTTTTCACCTGGTCACATACAGCTGATGTGTTGTGCATTGAAGTCCATAAGCGAAGGGAAAAGGTGAGAGGAGGAGAGCACATATATGCGAGAAGGAATCAAACGTGGTTGTTATGAAAGTGAACTGTGTTTATGTGTGATCAGGGGTGTATTCATTCCACCGATTCTGTTAAACAATGTTTCTTAAACGGATGCAAATGGAACAAAACAGGGATAAACATACCTCAATTTGTCCAATAGAAACTCTTGTTTGCAACTGTTGAACTAATGATTACACCCTAGATCAGCTGGATGCAAGACAGTATTGAATGTGTCACTGTCTGTCACCTCATATGCTGTAATAGAATGCTGTAATAGAAATAAGGCCATGCTCATGAAAAAAAAGCTATATTTTGCCATACAGTACAACAGTGAGCAGGACATCAGTGGTATTGGTATCCCAGAAATACAATTTCTGTGAAACAGAAATGGATATTCAGCATCACCTGTAGGCTAGCTACTCTTGTCTATGGAACCCTCACACATAAATCAGGAAATGTATGTTGCTTTGAAATATATATGATCAACATTATCTCATTTGTGCAGTAAAAATGCAGAAAAGATTCTTACCTCCAGTTGTGTTGTTTACGCTGGGTGAGGGAGTACTCTGCAAAATAAAATAGACAAGAACTTAACGTTTTAAAAAAGCACCAGGATAGGATCATTTATTTCAGACAAATAAAATGTTTTCCAGCCATCTCAGACAGTATATAGAGACTTGGAAGATCGACTGCGCTGCCAGAAGCTACAGATAGTATATGCGTGTCTTGGACAGTTATAGTTCTTGGAAAAGTGTGTGTCATAAAGTAACACGCCAAATGTGACTTTACAGCTATGTCCTCTGGTGGTTAAGGTTGGAATTGCAAGGAGACGGAGACATCTTGCAGAAGTAGCAGTTTTTTGTGTGATTCTTTCAATGGAAAACTCTCTTTGACAAACACCAGATCCAGAGTCTCTTATATACCACATTCCTCTCGGTGCCCAACTGTTTAGGTTCAAAACCTGTTTCCTGTGGTGTAAGATTCAGCTCTCTATTTATTTTCCCGTTGGCGGCTTCCCCCTCTGTCTTGATTTTTCCCATCGTCCAATGATAAACAGTATGCGTTTCTCATTGGGCTGGAATAACACAAAACTTCTGGGTGACTCCATCGCATGAGCTCAGGAAGAGAAACCACTATTTGTTCAAATATCCTCCAGCAGGACCATTGGACAGACAGGCGACGAACAACTTGCTTCCTCATTCTGTCATCTACACCAGTGTTGAGTTTCACAGGCTGATTATCTGTGATGAGTACCTGATGACAAGTATTTTGATACACTGTCTGGATATCCTTCCAACTACTGTGTGTGTGTAACAATGCTGGTCCAACAGTTACCATTGCCTACAATGGAAAATAACGGCACACGAGCAAAGAGTCAAAGGACAGTCAGATTAAGTAAATCGGAGGTCTGTTTAATACTCTGTTAAAACCATCTATTAGAGGCCTCCTGAGGTTCTTGAGGTGTCACTACAGACCAGGGTTCGATCCCAGGCTGTGTCACAACCAGCTGTGACCGGGAGTCCCATAGGGCGGTACATAATTGGTCCAGCGTCATCCAGGTTAGGGGAGGGTTTAACCGGGGGGGGGGGGCTTTACTAGGCTTATTGTGGCAGAGTGACTCCTTGTGGTGGGCCTGCAGGCTGACTTCAGTCATCAGGTAAAAGGTGTTTCCTCTGACACATTGGGGCGGCTGGCTTCCAGATTAAGTGGGAAGGTGTTAAGAAGGTTAGGCAGGTCATGTTTCAGAGGCCACATGACTCAACCTTTGCCTCTCCCGAGGCTGTTGGGAAGTTGCAGCTTCGAGACAATATCGCAATTAGATATCATGAAAACAAATATACAAAAGAAAACATATATTAGAAACACCTCGACCATACTTGCAAACATTCGTTTGAGGATCAGCCAATTAAAATTGTCAATGTAGTTCCATGTGATCAAAGGCTACATGTTTGCTGTTCCCATTACGTGACCTGTTACATTCGGCCCTATGCTAACCTCACAAGGTGGCCGTGAATATTTCCTGTAACAAATTCAGATTTCTTTTGACATCTTTTCTATGGCATGCAGGGCATTTCCCACAATGGACTAAAGACAGGCATCGGTCTTGGAATTATTGTATCTGGGAGCTTGCTATGGTACTGTGAGGAACATTGGGTTTTCCCATTCGTTTGCTGAATAATTCCTCGTGCCTCCATTGAGCTCAAACGCGTGCCGACGTTAGCTTGCAAGCTTGCTATGTCGAACAGGTTCAGTGACTAAGTTTGAATATGTCGAACAGGTTCAGTGACTAAGTTTTAATAATGCATTCTGCACCCGGGGGTTTCTATTTTTATTTCTATATTGTGACCAATGTTCCCCTCTAAGCTGCGTGTGATGCGTGGACACAGTTCCCCTGGGACTGCCACCGCAGAAGAAATATCAGAGCTTGCAGAGAAGCACAAGATTGAACTTCACTCAACTTTCTAGAGTTTTCACCTTAAGTTTCCCCCTTTAGTTAACACTATCAATTTTTTGATGTTATTTTTGTCTTAAACAGGCAGTGTTGTATTTTGAGACAGGCGTGAATAAGCTAAGTAGCCAATAGGCAGAGGGGAGCATAATCTGTCTGATATTTGTAATAATTTATTTTGTAAAGTGGTTTCTTGCATCAAACAACACAACAACATCTCCTTGTCTTAAGTAAGCAGTGCGGCTTTGCAGCGTCGTGTTTCGGAGGACGCATGGCTCTCGACATTTGCCTCTCCCAAGTCTGTAGGAGAGTTGCAGCGATGGGACTAGACTGTAACTACCAATTGGGGTAAAAAGTACCAAAAAATGTTTTATGGTAGGCCTACATTATGATCAAATAGCCACAGTAACCTACTTGACCACTGTTAAAACTAACTTAAAGTGGGTACCCTCAGTGTTGACAGTAAACGCTCGCCGGAAGTTACACAGAAATTTCACAACGATAAAGTTTGCGCTCAGCAGACCTGAAATTTGCTCAGTGACTAAAATAGTTAGAGGGAACATTGATTGTGACTGATCATTTATATTAAATAGCTAATACATTAAAGTCAAGTTGCATTCCCTGTGTTGTTGTATTTATATTGGTTCATTCTGATTTCATGGGAGAACATTCTGAGAAAAAGTTGTCTAAGACTTTATATAAAGTGCATTCAGAAAGTATTCACACCCCTTGACTTTTTCCACATTGTTTTGTGTTACAGCCTGAATTTAAAATAGATTACATAGAGAGTTTTTGGACGCTGGCCTACACACAGTAATATCAAAGTGCAATTATGTTTTTGACATTTTTACAAATGAATAAAAAATGTTTTGAGTCAGTAAGTATTCAACCCCTTTGATACGACAAGCCTGAATAAGTGCAAGAGTAACAAGTCACATAATAAGTTGCACGGACTCACTTTGTGTGCAATAATAGTGTTTAACATGATTTTTGAATGACTACCTCATCTCTGTACCCCACACATACAATTATCTATAAGGTCCCTCAGTCGAGCAGTACATTTCAAACACAGATTCAACCACAAAGACCAGGGAGGTTTTCCAATGCCTCGCTAAGAAGGGCACCTATTGGTAGATTGAGTAAAAAAAAAGCAGACATTGAATATTCCTTTGAGCATGGTGAAGTTATGAATTACACTTTGGATGGTATATCAAAACACCCAGCAGTGGTGTGTATTCATTGATGCCAAGGGAAGCCAGGCATCCCTCAAAAATGTAAAATAAAAAGACATTTAAAATAATTCATCTTTTGTCTCTCTGTGTTTCCATACTTTTCCTTCAATTCTCAAAAGGCTGAATGTACCGTATCTTGCATCCGAGCGAGCGAAACAGCGCCCCTCTGTCTCTATGCGTAAGCCATCTGTAACGATGTGCACTGAGAGTCAGGAAGCAAGTTCAGGGAGTGAGTGTTTTAATAAATTAACACAACATAATACAAAAATAAGAAACACGAACAACGCACAGAACTGACACAGGAACAGAAACATTAACGCCTGGGGAAAGACCCAAAGGGAGTGGCATATATAGGATAGGTAATCAGGCAGGTGCTGGAGTCCAGGTGAGTCTGAAAACGTGCAGGTGCGCGTAACGATGGTGACAAGTGTGCACCAGAACAAGCAGCCTGGTGACCTAGAGGCCGGAGAGGGAGCACACGTGGCACCATCTATCTGATACTATCTGGTCATAAAGAGTATGACATTTTTGCAGCCTGTAACATTGAATGCAAGGGAAGCCAGCGAGCATTTGGCTTCCCTTGATACAATGTTTTATAAAATAATAATCAATCAGCGTTAAGCTAAACTGAGTGAGTTCAACTCTGAACGGTCCTGGCACACCAAAACAAAGTGTCAAGTGAAGCCAGTTGGATTTGGCTTCACTCCAAATCACATCACATCACATCATTGTGTTGTTGACCTCCGATGACTAGCTAGCAAGCTAAAATTGTCCCTTTCCTAAATTAGCCATGGTTGGAGATAGGTATTTGGACATGTGGTTTTACTTAATTCTCTGTACTGGCCAATGATTATAACAGCGATTCTGATCCAACCATAAATTCATACATTGTGACCCTGGACTGAGAGGATGGAAGTCCAATATGCAGCTAGATGTAGAAGGCTAATGTCAACTAGCTAACGTTGCCCATGAAAGGAAGTTAGGGTAGCGAGCAAGCATTTTTGCCAGGTAGCCTGGGACCACAAAAAATAAAAGCGTGTACTATATGACAGAGTCATAGACCGTTTCATCAACAAGAAAGAGAGGAAGATGGCATTGGCGTCTTTCTGCAAGTAAGGTGAGTCATCATGTTTTTTCTACTTGCATGAACGCACGCATGCACGCACATAGACACGTGCGCACAAACACAAATCAGAACCATTGACAGCCACATCATATTTAGCTTACGTTGATTGGACTAAATTGTCTTTGGTATCTTTTAGTTGTCACTGTATTAGACTAAACATAGGTGATTTGATGAAGTTGAAATGGTGCTGGAATAGTGGAAACAGCTCCTGTTTTCTTTGTGACTTGCGGGAACTCTGTGGTTCTAAATCAATAGTTGTTTAGTTGTCCAAAAATGTTGGAAACATGAACTTGCTTGACCATGCTGTAGGTCATGTAACTGTTTGTTACATGCAATATGCTTTGTGGAAATCACCGGACAGATGATGCTCTCCGGTTTTGTGATGAAACAAATGTGTGGTTGAATTTATTCTGCCACTGTGTCTTCTTATTGCATCAGCCTATATATCACGGTGTCAAGGCAAATTAACTAACAGGTTATAGAGCAAACAATGCAACTGTCACCACCGAGCAGGCCCCCATTCTCATCCACGGGGCTGTAATGGAGCAGGTTGAGAGCTTCAGGTTTCTTGGTGTCCACATCACCAACAAACTATAATGGTGCAAACACACCATGCAGTCGTGAAGAGGGCACGACAATGCCTATTCCCACTCAGGAGACTGAAAAGATTTGGCATGGGTCTTCAGATCTTAAAAAGTTCTACAGCTTCACCATCGAGAGCATCCTGATTGGTTGCATCACTACCTGGTATGGCAACTACTCGGCCTCCGACCTGAAGGCGCTCCAGAGGGTAGTGCGTACTGCCCAGTACATCACTGGGACTAAACTTCCTGTCAACCAGGACCTCTATAACAGGCGGTGTCAGAGGAAGGCCCTAAAAATGGCAAAAGACTCCAGCCACCCAAGTCATAGAGTGTTCTCTCTTCTACCGCATGGCAAGTGCTACCGGAGCGCCAAGTCTAGGTCCAAGAGGCTTCTTAACCGTTTCTACCCCCAAGCAATAAGACTCCTGAACAGCTAATGGCTACCTGGACTATTTTCATTGCCCAACCCTTTTTACACTGCTGCTACTCGCTGTTTATTATCTATGCATAGTCACTTTATCCCTACTGTACGTACATGTACTTATTACCTCAATTACCTCGACGAACCTGTACCCCCGCACATTGCCTCGGTATGTTTGTCATCGGCAAAGACTAGGGAGTTTTTTGGGGATAAAAAGAAAAGGAATAGAGCTAAGATCAGGCAAAGTCCTAGAGGAAAACCTGGTTGAGTCTGCTTTCCAACAGACACTGGGAGACAAATTCACCTTTCAGCAGGTCAATAACTTAAAACACAAGGCCAAATATACCAAGACAACATTGAATGTTCCTGAGTGGCCTGGTTACAGCTTTGACTTAAATGGGCTTGAAAAGCTATGGCAAGACTTAAATGGCTGTCTAGCAATGATCAACAACCAACTTGACAGAGCTTGACAGGAATATTAAGAGAATAATGTGCAAATATTGTACAATCCAGGTGTGAAAAGCTCTTAAGAGACTTACCCAGAAAGACTCACAGCTGTAATCGCTGACAAAGGTGATTCTAACATGTATTGACCCAGGAGTATGAATACTCACAGTACCATTCAAAAGTTTGGAAACACCAATTCAGTTTTTCTTTATTTTTTACTATTTTCTACATTGTAGAATAATAGTGAAGACATCAAAACTATGAAATAACACCATTTTGGAATCATGTACTGCAGTGTCCCAAAAAGTGTTAAACAAATCAAAATATATTTGAGATTCTTTAAAGTAGCCACCCTTTGCCTTGATGACAGCTTTGCACACTCTTGGCATTCTCTCAACCAGCTTCATGAGGTACTCACCTGGAATGTATTTCAATTAGCTGGTGTGCCCTGATAAAAGTTAATTTGTGGAATTTCTTTCCTTCTTAATGTGTTTGAGCCAATCAGTTGTGTTGTGACAAGGTAGGGGTGGTATACAGAAGATAGTCCTATTTGGTAAAAGACCAAGTCCATATTAAAGCAAGAACAGCTCAAATAAACAAAGAGAAATTACAGTCCATCATTACTTTAAGACATGAAGGTCAATCAATGCAAAATATTTCAGTTTCTTCAAGTGCAGTCGAAAAAAACATAGAGCACTATGATGAAACTGGCTCTCATGAGGACCGCCACAGGAAAGGAAGACCGAGAGTTACCTCTGCTGCAGAGAATAAATTCATCAGACTTACCAGTTCAAGTAACAGACACATCTCAACATCAAATGTTCAGAGGAGACTGTGTGAATCAGGACGTCGAATTGCTGCAAGAAACCACTACTAAAGGACACCAATAAGAAGAAGAGGCTTGCTTTGGGCCAAGGAACAAGAGCAATGGACATTAGACCGGTAGAAATCTGTCCTTTGGTCTGATGAGTCCAATTTTGAGATGTTTGGTTCCAATCGCTTTGTCTCTGTGAGACGCGGAGTAGTAGCATGGAGGAAGAGGTGTGATGGTGTGGGGGTGCTGTGCTGGTGACACTGTCTGTGATTTATTTAGAATTCAAGGCACACTTAACCAGCATGGCTACCACAGCATTCTGCAGTGATACACCATCCCATCTGGTTTGCACATAGTGGGACTATCATTTGTCTTTCAACAGGACAATGACTCAAAATACACGTCCCGGCTGTGTAAGGGCTATTTGACCAATAAGGAGAGTGAAGGAGTGCTGCATCAGATGACCTGGCCTGCAGAATAACCCAGCCTCAACCCAATTGAGATGGTTTGGGATGAGTTGGACCGCAGAGTGAAGGAAAAGCAGCCAACAAGTGCTCAGCATATGTGGGAACTCCTTCAAGAATGTTAGAAAAGCATTCCTCATGAAGCTGGTTGAGAGAATTCCAAGTTTGTGCAAAGCTGCCATCAAGGGAAAGGGTGGCTACTTTGAAGAATCTCAAATATGTTTAACACGTTTTTGGTTACTACATGATTCCATATGTGTTATTTCATAGTTTTGATGTTTCACTATTGTTCTACAATATAGAAAGTAGTACAAATAAAGAAAAACCCTTGAATGAGTAGGTGTGTCCAAACATTTGACTGCTACTAAGTAAGTAAATAGGATATTTCTGTATTTTAAATACATTTTTTAAAGACTTACTCATTATGGGGTATTTTTTAACCTTTATTTAACTAGGCAAGTCAGTTAAGAACAAATTCTTATTTGTAATGACGGCCTAGGAACAGCAGGTGAACTGCCTGTTCAGGGGCAGAACGACAAATTTGTACCTTGTCAGCTCGGGGTTTGAACTTGCAACCTTCCGGTTACTAGTTCAATGTTCTAACCACTAGACTATGCTTCCACCTGTGTGTAGATGGGTGTGAATCCATTTTGAATTCAGGCTGTAACACAACAAAATGTGGAATAATTGAAGGGTTATGAGTACTTTCTGAAGGTACTGTATATATTATTAATATCCGTAGCCTCTTGTATCCCCCCCACCCCCCACTAACTGATCATCACAGAAATGGCTTCCTTCCTGTTGTGGACCAGAATAAATCAGATAGGGAGGATGATAGCTGTCAGTAGTTCGCTGCGGTCAGCTAAATTTGTCCAAACAATGTGAATGAAGAGGAATGTCCAGCTTTCATAACTATGATCCATCTGTTATCGTGACAGCGGACGCCTGACACACACACTTCCTCCTAAGTGCCTTTCATTTTCCTGTGGCAGTCAGGCCTTGGCTGAAGAGGGTTCAGAATCTCTCTGTTCAACATCAGGAGACATTACAGAGATACAAGAGATGTTACAAAGTCATAAGCAGGGAGCACAGAAACCACCAAACATGCAAGTCCTCCCAATATCTCCTGACATTCTGCACACAAGCACCAGGATAGCCTGGCTGTCACTGGTCCTTGGGGTCTCCATCTACCCCATCATAGGCCTGTGGGTAGTCCCCCTGTGGGCCTGTGTGTAGGCCTGTGGGTAGTCCCCCTGTGGGCCTGTGTGTAGGCCTGTGGGTAGTCCCCCTGTGGGCCTGTGTGTAGGCCTGTGCGTGGCTGTTGTGTGCTAACTGTGAAACTGCTACGCAATTCTCCTCTATGAAGGGATACATTTAACATCGGTTAACTACAGTTGCCACCAATAACACTTCCCTCTTCATGCACAGCATGGTGAAGGCAGAGTTCCCCAGCGTTATTGTTCAAGTAATTTCCCACTCAGCGGGGTATTGATTAATGTCTTCGTATGCGGAGGTAAGAACATAAATCCTTTACCAGTGTTAATTGGCATATGATTCGGGCGTCTTGTTTTCATGCGGTTTGGGAGGATCTCTACTCCACCACATCAGAAGGTCTTTTTGGCCAAGGTCTGACATGCCTTTGGGTGTGTGATTGGGCGGGGAGGATTCGGTGTGGATTTTCCGAGCCTGGCGTAAGTCTGGCGTCTGGACACGACAAGGCAGTCTCTTGGCACCGTCTGTGGCCATGAGCAGGGGAGTGGGGTTTGGCAGATGAGCAAGGCTGCATGAAGATCCTCACGTAGCAACTCCTTACTCTTTGGGTGTGTGTGGGTATGTGAGAAAGAGCGAGGTTTGGGAGATAATTCAGGTCTGTGCTGTATTAATAGGTATTGAACAGCTAACCTGTGTCCTATGCGGGTATCAGAAGAGAATTCAATATCAATTCCTTGGGGATTTCAGAAGCAGTAGGCCTAATACAGCACTAAGAGTTGGTCTGTATGAGGGAGCGGGTCTGTGTGCTGGTCAATAGGCTGGTGTCGGGCCAGAGGGCCCCCAGAGAGAGGCAATTCTCACTGTCTGGAGGAGAAGCAGGGTTCAAGCTCCTCCATGCCTTTCCCTATATTCATTGGAGAGGTTTGCATGGTAATCTCTTCACATCCATTCCTCAAGGCCACTGTGCTGAGTGTTACTGTACTCAATACAAAACTGCTCCCTAAGACAGGGCACTAATGCTCTTCACTCATTACATCTGCTCATTTCCTTTGTCTGAAAACTCAGGTTTCACTCAGATATTGTCACCCATTAAAGAACAGACTCGTATGCAACTTTATAGTACATGCAGATACTTTTAAATGACTCACAATCTCTTAGGGGGGAATGTTGGAACATAACTAACGAAACTGAAAATGTTGCTTATATTATTTTTGCTTATGTATAGAATGTATTACACAAGACAAAATTCACAAATTCCACAGCCCAACAGTAGAGTCATGTCTTAAGTGTAACACTAACTATTACTCAATAATCCATGCATTCTGGGAATGTCAGAAGTATTACAATGTACTACAATGTAAATGTACTTTTAATCTGTCTGTCTGCATATGTCAAGACATGGCATATGAGGGTGCAGTGAGATAACCGATGGGTTGGATGATACTGTTCTCGTCAATCATCTTGAAAAAAGGTATATTTAAAAACTGGAAGTCAACCAGTTCTCAATCGTTAACACAATGGAAAGGTCAAATGCTTTATTATCTAAACGTTGAAAGTGGGTGGGCGAAGGAGAGAAACAGAATGATGCCGTTTGAGGCCATGCGGAGTGGAGTGTGATACAGGCTCTCGAGATGGGGGTGTGAGCAGGTGGGTCTGGACATGGGTGATGTTGCGGACGTTTGTGTGCGTCTGTATGTTGTCGTTTGTACGTGTATATTTTGTATTAAAAAATATTTGATCAGAAAATCTTACCCAAACAAATCTCCTGTGTCTGATTCACTCTCTCGTGTGTCTGATTCACTCTCTCCTGTGTCTGATTCACCCTCTCTCATATGTCTGATTCACTCTCTCCTGTGTCTGATTCACTCTCTCCTGTGTCTGATTCACCCTCTCTCATATGTCTGATTCACTCTCTCCTGTGTCTGATTCACTCTCTCTCCTGTTTCTGATTCACTCTCTCTCCTGTGTCTGATTCACTCTCTCTCCTGTGTCTGATTCACTCTCTCTCCTGTGTCTGATTCACCCTCTCTCCTGTATCTGATTCCCTCTCTCCTGTGTCTGATTCACTCTCTCCTGTGTCTGATTCACTCTCTCTCCTGTGTCTGATTTCCTCTCTCTCCTGTATCTGATTCCCTCTCTCCTGTGTCTGATTCACTCTCTCCTGTGTCTGATTCACTCTCTCTCCTGTGTCTGATTTCCTCTCTCTCCTGTATCTGATTCCCTCTCTCCTGACTCTGATTCACCATCTTTCCCTTCTCTTATTCACCCTCTCTCCCTTGTCTGATTCACCCTCTCCCTTCTCGTACTCACCCTCTCTCCTGTATCTGATTCACCCTCTCACCTGTACCTGATTCACCCTCTCACCTGTACCTGATTCACCCTCTCTCCTGTACCTGATTCACCTCATCTCCTGTACCTGATTCACCCTCTCACCTGTACCTGATTCACCCTCTCACCTGTACCTGATTCACCCTCTCTCCTGTACCTGATTCACCTCCTCTCCTGTACCTGATTCACCTCCTCACCTGTACCTGATTATCCCTCTTTCCTGTATCTGATTGTCCCTCTCTCCTGTATCTGATTGTCCCTCTCTCCTGTACCTGATTCACCCTCTCTCCTGTATCTGATTCCCTCTCTCCTGTATCTGATTCACCCTCTCACCTGTACCTGATTCACCCTCTCTCCTGTACCTGATTATCCCTCTCTCCTGTATCTGATTGTCCCTCTCTCCTGTATCTGATTGTCATTCTCTCCTGTACCTGATTCACCTCCTCTCCTGTACCTGATTCACCCTCTCACCTGTACCTGATTCACCCTCTCTCCTGTACCTGATTATCCCTCTCTCCTGTATCTGATTTCCCTCTCTCCTGTATCTGATTGTCCCTCTCTCCTGTACCTGATTCACCCTCTCTCCTGTATCTGATTGTCCCTCTCTCCTGAATCTGATTGTCCCTCTCTCCTGAACCTGATTATCCCTCTCTCCTGTATCTGATTGTCCCTCTCTCCTGTATCTGATTGTCCCTCTCTCCTGTACCTGATTCACCCTCTCTCCTGTATCTGATTGTCCCTCTCTCCTGAATCTGATTGTCCCTCTCTCCTGAATCTGATTGTCCCTCTCTCCTGAACCTGATTATCCCTCTCTCCTGTATCTGATTGTCCCTCTCTCCTGTACCTGATTCACACTCTCTCTTGTACCTGATTCACCCTCTCTCCTGTACCTGATTCACCCTCTCTCCTGTACCTGATTCACCCTCTCTCCTGTACCTGATTCACCCTCTCTCCTGTACCTGATTCACCCTCTCTCCTGAACCTGATTCACCCTCTCTCCTGTATCTGATTGTCCCTCTCTCCTGTATCTGATTGTCCCTCTCTCCTGTATCTGATTGTCCCTCTCTCCTGTATCTGATTGTCCCTCTCTCCTGTATCTGATTGTCGCTCTCTCCTGTACCTGATTGTCCCTCTCTCCTGTATCTGATTGTCCCTCTCTCCTGTATCTGATTGTCCCTCTCTACTGTATCTGATTGTCGCTCTCTCCTGTATCTGATTGTCCCTCTCTCCTGTATCTGATTGTCCCTCTCTCCTGTATCTGATTGTCCCTCTCTCCTGTATCTGATTGTCCCTCTCTCCTGTATCTGATTGTCCCTCTCTCCTGTATCTGATTGTCCCTCTCTCCTGTACCTGATTGTCCCTCTCTCCTGTATCTGATTGTCCCTCTCTCCTGTATCTGATTCACCCTCTCTCCTGTATCTGATTGTCCCTCTCTCCTGTATCTGATTGTCCCTCTCTCCTGTACCTGATTGTCCCTCTCTCCTGTACCTGATTCACCCTCTCTCCTGTACCTGATTCACCCTCTCTCCTGTACCTGATTCACCCTCTCTCCTGTCCCTGATTCACCCTCTCTCCTACATTATGAAACAACTTTAACTGCTGGATGAGAGTGTGCTCCCTCCCTGGGTCAGATAGGAGGCCCTAGCTGAGCTTCATGCTCCGAGGCCCTGTGCTTGTGCTTCATGCTACTACAGTACTCCTCTATCCTGACTCCCACACAGCTGAGCTGTGTCATTGTTAACCTTCTCGCTCTTGATGCCGTCTGTGGGAGGCAGGGCAGGAAGTTTAAGGAGCAAAAATAAAACAAAATGGAGACCAAACAATAATTGTCCTTCAGGACTTCTTGGATGTGAGTCTCAAATGTCAGCTGAGAGGCTGAGACAACCTGTTCGTTTATTGCAATTGCTGTACTGCTAATTACCACCACACCAATCACAACACCCCTGTACATAATAGAGGACTACAGACAAACACTACTACTTATTTGTCTTCTTACCCTGAGAGGTCGAAGAGATGATGGGAGACTGTTACAATAACTATGACATTGAAAGATGAAAAGTCCCATAAAATTAGGATAATATTGTTCAGGAACAGCCATGTGTATAAATCCTCTTATGAGTCCTGCAAGAGGTTTTGCCAAATCAAACATTCCTGTTCATAACACACATCAAAGTCTTAAAGGGATACTTTGGGATTTTGGCAATGAGGCACTTTATCTACTTCCCCAGTCAGATGAACTGGTGGATACCATTTTTATGTCTCTGCATGCAGTTGAAAGGAAGTTGCTAACTAGCGCTGGCGCAATTGCTAACTAGCATTAGTGCAATGACTGGAAGTCTATGGGTATCTGCTAGCATACTAGTAGATACCCATAGACTTTCAGTCATTGCACTAACGCTTGTTAGCATTGACTCACAAAATTACCTCTGACTTCCTTCATACTTTACACAGAGACATAAATGTGGTATCCACGAGTTCATCTGACTTTGGGGAAGTAGATAAAGGGCCTCATTGCCAAAATCCTGAAGTATCCCTTTAAAACCATAGCTCCATGGTCCAAATAGACAGGGCCGTTTCTTCTCCTGAGTGGTTGTATTGGTGGAAGTTACACTGCACTTGATTACATCATCTGTCTGTCTCCTCTCCTGTTGGACTGTCAACCTGCTACAGTACAGCGTGAGATGACCAGTTATTACCGGACAGAGGAGCCGGTTTTAGAAACTAGAAAGAGATTGTATAGTAATAGGCCCGTTTTGGGCGATAAGGCCATCTTCAATCACTAGTTGATAGTGGAGTAAAACAAAAAGCCAGTTGATATCCAACAGACACACACCAGCCCCAAAATATCACTGTGATAGTGTTTCTCATTACAGTGTAGAAAATACACAGGACAGAGAGCATAATGTTCTTGTCTTTCACGTAAGCTTTTTCAGGGAAAGGGACCGGGAACGTGGAAAACTCAGGCAGGGAACGTGGAAAACTCAGGCACAAATTAAGGTGGCCTGAATCTGCGGCAATACTATTGTGGGTTGGCAGGCCCTGGATGAGTTGCAGGTCAGTGAGTGTATGGGTTAGGAGAGCTAAGGGAAAACCCGCCACCATCCCACCCCCACCTCAGGATTCAATCCAGTGGAGCACAGCAGCTCCCCTCCTGGGGTGCCCTGGTCCAAAACACAGGGTCCACTGGAACTGTGTCATGTTGTAGGACTCCTGCTGAATGGTGAGTCTGGCTCTAAACTTGAGACCACACAGGTCAGTGGTCAGTCACTAGCAAAGACACACACCAAACTGACAATCAAATAATTGACATTTAATGGTCATGGATTCCAGCTCCACAAATCCACCATAACATGAATAACAAGGTTTTCAATGAGCTGGTGTAACGCTGTATCGATCACCACTGTCTGAAAGGGAGAGCACTGCTGTTTTGTATATATTAGGTGAACATAGCCCGAATGACAGCAGCCCCCCTGTGGGTCTGACAATGTCCATCTGGAGCTCCAGGGTGGTCATAGCTCCATGATCAGAGAGCATTCCCCAAATACCACCAATCCAACGCCCACTGAACACACATCTCATCAGTATACACAGCATATTTAAGATACATTTTAGTATACAGGTGAAATATAAACATTGTAGGATCATTTAAAAACTGGATATAAAGCCAAAAATATACTCCTAAAAGAGCAGTACTTATTGGGCTTGGGTTAATGGAAGAGTACAAGTGTATTAATGGTAGTATAGTAGCTGTGTTACTGCGTGTTTCAGGAACATAAACATCCATTTGGGGAGAAACAGAAAACACCACAGTAGGCTCTGCTGATAGCTTGTGATGTATTCATTTGATGAAGGGTGGGATTACTGTCTGGAAGAACACAGTCCTGAAAACCAAAACCTGTCAAAGGAAGTCTACAGGTAGCACAGTACTTCACTGGGTGCAACTTGCATTGTCTTCTTAAAGAAGAAGACCAAGGTGCAGCGTAGTGAGCATACATATTCCTTTTTATTATGGATGATGCCAACAAAAAACATAAAAACAACCGTGACGCTTAAGGGCAAAGTGCCACTAACAAAGATAACTACCCACACCGAAAGGAGGGAAAAAGGGCTACCTAAGTATGGTTCCCAATCAGAGACAACAATAGACAGCTGTCCTGACTGAGAACCATACCCGGCCAAAACATAGAAACACAAAATCATAGAAAACAAAACATAGAATGCCCACCCCAAATCACACCTTGACCAAACAAAATAGAGACATAAAAAGGCTCTCTAAGGTCAGGGCGTGACAACACTGCCTTGTTCAGGGGCAGAATGGGGATTCAATCTTGCAACCTTTCGGTTACTAGTCCAATGCTCTAACCACTAGGCTACCTGCATGCAAACTAGCTATGTAGGTAAGGGCCTATTTAAATGTGTTAAATGCTGTTTTAGATAGAGTTCATTTCCCCATATGTATATGCGAGCACACACACACACACTAATCGGGCCCTGGATTACACTAACGGCTGCTGAGGCCAGCTTCTGACTAAAACGACATATACTGTAGTAACAAAGGACACACACACACACACACACACACACACACACACACACACACACACACACACACACACACACACACACACACACACACACACACACACACACACACACACACTCCCACTCCCACTCCCACACACCCACACAATCTAAAGAATACGGGTGATCAGTGGTAATTGTGGTCCTTGCTACAGTAAATGCTGTACACCCTGTGTAAACTACAGTAAATTACAGCCAGGTGGGATTAAAGCCTGGTGAGTGGACTGTTGCCCCGAGCGCCACCGCTCCCCAGTCCCCACCCCCGTAGGAGGAAGGAGAAATCCATATTTCCTGATTGTGATTGTACATCTCCCCTGAGCCAGGGAATACAACTAAAGAGAAGTAAAGACCTAAAGACCTTTGTCAGTATAACAACATAACAACTACAACAAACATGACAGCCAGCAGCACCTTGCCATTGTCTGTCCAAACAGTCTGGCATGTTCATTCACCTCATCTGGATCACATAAGACCACCTCTGAAATAGAGCTACCCTGAGCATGAGGAAGAAGTTAAAGGTGGAATTGATCTCTGTGTGTGTGTGTGTGTGTGTGTGTGTGTGTGTGTGTGTGTGTGTGTGTGTGTGTGTGTGTGTGTGTGTGTGTGTGTGTGTGTGCGTGCGTGAGCGTGCGTGTTTTTGTGTTTGTGATCATAGAGAGAGAGTGTGACCAGTTATCTGCTGTGTAACCTAGTGTCAGGTGTTTACTTTGAGGCCTGGCTGGGTTGCCTACCACAGGGCCAGTGTATAAATAGATACATCTCTTCAGTATAGGCCAGGCCGGGGTAATTGGCTGTATGTGACACAGATGGTCAGACTCAAGTATTGTTTTGCTCTGAGTGTTGATGTAAAGGAAACACCTGTACAGAATCATCTCCTCACTCACACAAACACAGCACCGGGTGTTAGAGGCTTTCCTCTGTGCACCAGCTCAGGGACGCTCAGGAAATGAATCAATTGTGAAATGTTATGATAAAGACCTTCACCCATATCAGAGGATAGCACTCTCTCAGAGAGTCAAAGGAGGTAAACAAGGAGGGAAATTCTCATCAAACACAAACCCTCTTCTGGGAACGGAGACAGGGGAACAGTGTTCTACCCGTTCATACATCAGAGGTTTTCAATGCATGATAATCCACTATAGAGGAGAACATTAGGAGACAGCCACCACTGTGTGAAATTCTTACTTACTCATCTTCATAGGGAATCTGTTATAAGGTAAGCAACATCATTGAGACACTTCCCATGGATTGGTAGCAGGTGTTGGAAGGTTACTGTCAGGGCAGTGGGCTGATTGGAGTGGAGTCATTGGCCCTTAGTGTGGATGCAGCTAGTGAAGACAGGATGTCAGTGCTGGTACACACACGGTGCTACAGTCGTCATTTTACACACACGACCATCAGTACCCTCACACCTTGGTGCCCAGGGCAGGAAGTGCTAAAAATACATAGAACAGGAAAGACAGAGCAGAAAATAAATGGAATGTGAGCGTTTGTCTCTGATGTAAGATGGGGTTGGTGACTGGATGATCGTCAGACGGTGAGACAGCCAGGCCACCATTGTTCTAGAAGGAAACCCAGGTGCTTCCTATCCTGACTGTATGGAGAGAACCCATCTACGACAGTGACTGTCTCTAACGAATGGAACACTGACAAAAAAATACACACTCAGATGAATGCATGTCAGCAAACACAAGAGATGCACAGACAGTCAGGCACGCACACACATACACACGCATGCATTCACACACACACACACACACACACACACACACACACACACACACACACACACACACACACACACACACACACACACACACACACACACACACACACACACACACACACACACACACTTAGATAAAAGGGTTCCAAACGGGTTCTTTGGCTGTCCCCATAGCAGAACCCTTTTTGGTTCTCCTATGTTTAAAGGGTTCTACGTGGAACCCTAAAGGGTTCTTCAAAGGGGACAGCCAAAGAACCCTTTAAGGTTCTAGATAGCACCTTCTTCAGTGTGCTTTTGTTCCTGAGAAAGGAGCAGGATGGGTAATTGGCACAGGTCTGAAAACACTTCCCTTCATGGTCCAGTCTGCCTAAACTTTCCTCTCGGACAAGAGTCATAAAAAAACGTGTCCACAGTGGCAGCAATGACACTGACGAGAAATCATCATCAATTAAAGGTGGATATTTCAGAGAGGAGAAACAACTCCACCCTAAAAGAGCCAGAGCAGGAGAGGGACATTTATAAATGGTATCCCCAACCGCATAGCCTATGTTTGCTTTTCCATTCTGGTTGGCCGGCATGCAGAATGGTTTACTGTGGGCCCAGCAGGGTAGATACAGTTGAAGTCGGAAGTTTACATACACTTAGGTTGGAGTCATTAAGACTCATTTTTCAACCACTCCACAAATTTCTTGTTAACAAACTATAGTTTTTTGCAAGTCGGTCAGGACATCTACTTTGTGCATTTTTCCAACAATTGTTTACAGACAGATTATTTCACTTATATATCACTGCATTACATTTCAAGTGGATCAGATGTTTACATACACTAAGTTGACTGTGCCTTTAAACAGCTTGGAAAATTCCAGAAAATGATGTCATGGCTTTAGAAGCTTCTCATAGGCTAATTGACATCATTTGAGTCAATGGAGGTGTACCTGTGGATGTATTTCAAGGCTTACCTTGAAACTCAGTGCCTCTTTGCTTGACATCATGGAAAAATCAAAAGAAATCAGCCAAGACCTCAGAAAAAAATTGTGGACCGCCACAAGTCTGGTTCATCCTTGGGAGCAATTTCCAAACACCTGAAGGTACTACGTTCATCTGTACAAACAATAGTAAACAAGTATAAACACCATGAGACCACGCAGCCATCATACCGCTCAGGAAGGAAACGCATTCTGTCTCCTAGAGATGAACGTACTTTGGTACGAAATGTGCAAATCAATCCCAGAACAACAGCAAAGGACCTTGTGAAGATGCTGGAGGAGACCGGTACAAAAGTATCTATATCCATAGTAAAACGAGTCCTATATCGACATTACCTGAATGGCCGGGAAGCAAGGAAGAAGCCACTGCTCCAAAACCGCCATAAAAAGGCCAGACAACGGTTTGCAACTGCACGTGGGGACAAAGATGTTTGGCCATAATGACCATCATTATGTTTGGAGGAAAAAGGGGGAGGCTTGCAAGCTGAAGAACACCATCCCAACCGTGAAGCAAGGGGTGGCAGTATCATGTTGTGGGGGTGCTTTGCTGCAGGAGGGACTGGTGCACTTCACAAAATAGATGGCTTCATGAGGAATGAAAATTATGTGGATATATTGAAGCAACATCTCAAGACATCTGTCAGAAAGTTAAAGCTTGGTCGCAAATGGATCTTCCAAATGGACAATGACCTCAAGCATACTTCCAAAGTTGTGGCAAAATGGCTTAAGGACAACAAAGTCAAGGTATTGGAGTGGCCAACACAAAGCCCTGACCTCAATCATATAGAAAATTTGTGGGCAGAACTGAAAAAGAGTGTGCGAGCAAGGAGGCCTACAAACCTGACTCAGTTACACCAGCTCTGTCAGGAGGAATGGGCCAAAATTCACCCAACTTATTGTGGGAAGCTTGTGGAAGGCTACCCGAAACCCAAGTTAAACAATTTAAAGGCAATACTACCAAATACAAATTCAGTGTATGTAAACTTCTGACCCACTGGGAATGTGATGAAAGAAATACAAGCTGAAATAAATCATTCTCTCTACTATTATTCTGACATTTCACATTCTTAAAATAAAAGGGTGTTCCTAACTGACCGAAGACAGGGAATTGTTACTAAGATTAAATGTCAAGAATTGTGAAAAACTGAATATAAATGTATTTGGCTAAGGTGTATGTAAACTTCCGACTTCAACTGTACCAACATCCCAGTCCTCCTCCTCACATAAGCAGAATTACTCTGAGCACTCAGTGTCACCAAGGTAACCCTGTTGAGGATGACCTCACACAGTATACTGCGTCGAAAGCATAAGCACTTTGTTTAAGTTTCGGTACCTTGTTTAAGCTTGTTCAAATAGGCCATTACCCAAAGCCCATCCAGACCTGGTTTTCAAGTACCACATCACATTCAGTAAGATTGAATGTTTCTGGTCAGATGTGAACGTGCAAAAAGATCAATTCTGATCTTATTGCGATCCTCAAAAGTAACACAGGGAGTGCCCCTGGAATGCTGCATATGATGAATTCATGATGAAGTGTGTGGGATTGGGAAAAAGTAGAAAACCCTGCATTGGATAAATCCTTTGACTACTGTGTGAGACGTCTGGAAATTATTTACTGTTGCATATCAAGACTCCTAAAAGGGAAAGTAAAACATCTTATCTTGGAATAACTGTAGGAAGATGGTTTACACTCATTTTACAATCTTACAGTAAGCTGGGAACATACCCTGGACCAGCACTTAGAAAAAACATTCAGAATACCCTGGCAGCCCCAATAACAGCATTGAGTGTATATTCAGTTTTAGCAAGGCAGCAGATAAAGAGAAGCATACCATCCAGGCTCTAGCCCAGAAAAACACTGTTATAAAGTTGTAATAAGACAATGTGTATGTCCATTTGTCAATAACTGCTGGTGCACAATGTCTAATATTAAAGAAGTCTCGAGGTATTGCTTGCCTGGGGTAGAGTACGTCATGATAAGCTGTAGACCGGGCTATCTGCATTGTGTCCCACCACCCGCCAACCCCTCTTTTACGCTTCTGCTACTCTCTGTTCATCATATATGCACAGTCACTTTAACGATACCTACATGTACATACTACATCTATAAGCCTGACTAACAGGTGTCTGTATATGGCCTTGCTACTCTTTTTTTCAAATGTCTTTCTACTGTTGTTTTATTTCTTTACTTACCTACCTTTTTTTTGGCACCATTGGTTAGAGCCTGTAAGTAAGCATTTCACTGTAATGTTTATTCTGTTGTATTCGGCGCACGTGACAAATAAACTTTGATTTGATTTGATTAGACCGCACTATCTACTAAGAGAGTACTCATCTATATTATTCGTAGCCGTCTATTTACCACCACAAACCAATGCTGGCACTAAGACCGCACTCAACAAGCTGTATAAGGTCATAAGCAAAAAAAGAAAATGCTCATCTAGAAGCGGCACTCCTAGTGGCCGGGGACTTTAATGCAGGCAAACTTAAATACGTTTCACCTCATTTCTACCAGCATGTCACATGTGAGGGGAAAGAATGAGGGGAAAAAAATCTAGACCACCTTTACTCCACACACAGAGGCGCATACAAAGCTCTCCTTTACCCTCCATTTGGCAAATCTGACCATAATTCAATCCTCCTGATTCCTGCTTACAAGCTAAAACTAAAGCAGGAAGTACAAGTGACTCTCTCAATACAAAAGTGGTTAGATGATGGGGATGCTACGCTACAGGACTGTTTTGCTAGCACAGACTGGAATATGTCCAGGATTCATCCAATGGCATTAAGGAGTATACCACCTCAGTCACCGGCTTCATCAATAAGTGCATCAACGACGTCGTCCCCACAGTGACGTCTGGTACATTACCCAACCAGAAGCCATGGATTACAGGAAACATCCGCACTGAGCTAAAGGCTAGAGCTACCACTTGCAAGGAGCGGGACACTAATATAAGAAATATCACTATGCCTTTAGATGAACCATCAAACAGGCAAAGCGTCAATACAGGACTAAGATTGAATTCTACACCTGCTCTGACGCTCGTCGGATGTGGCAGGGCTTGAAAACTATTACGGACTACAAAGGAAAACCCAGCTGCGAGCTGCCCAGTGATACGAGCCTACCAGATGAGCAAATTGCCTTTTATGCTCACTTTGAGACAAGCAACACTGAAGCATGCATGAGAGCACCAGCTGTTCTGGACAACTGTGTGATCACGCTCTCCATAGCCGATGTGAGCAAGACCTTTAAACAGGTCAACATTCCTAAAGCTTTGGTGCCAGATGGATTACCAGGACGTGTACTCAAAGCATGCGCTGACCAACTGGCAAGTGTCTTCAATGACATTTTCAACCTCTCCCTGTCCGAGTCTGTAATACCTTTCAAACAGACCACCATAGTCCCTGTGCCCAAGAAAGCGAAGGTAACGTACCTAAATGATTACTGCCCCGTAGCACTCACGTCAGTAGCCATGAAGTGGTTTGAAAGGCGGGTCATGGCTCACATCAAACACACCATCGTGCCAGAAACCCTAGACACACTTAAATTCGCAAACTGCCCCAGCAGATCCACTGATGACTCAATCTTAATCGCACTCCACACTGCCTTTTCCTACCTGGACAAAAGGAACACCAAAGTGAGAGTGCTGTTCATTGAATACAGCTCAGTGTTCAACACCACAGTGCCCACAAATCTCATCACTATGCTAAGGACCCTGGGACTAAACACCTCACTCTGCAACTATATCCTGAACTTCCTGACAGGCCGCTCCCAGGTGGTAAGGGTAGGAAACAACACATCTGCCACTCTGATCCTCAACATTGGGGCCCCTCATGGGTGCGTGGTTAGTCCCCTCCTGTACACCCTGTTCACCCACGACGGCATGGCCAAGCACCGACAATGATGAGACAGCATATAGGGAGGATGTCAGAGACCTGGCAATGTGGTGCCAGGACAACAACCTCTCTCTCAATGTGAGCAAGACAAAGGAACTGATCGTGGACTATAGGAAAGGGAGGGGCCGAACAAGCCCCCACTAACATCGATGGGACTGAAGTGGAGCTGGTCGAGAGTTTCAAGTTCCTTGGTGTCCACATCACCAACAAACTATCATGGTCCAAACACACCAATAAAGTTGTGAAGAGGGCACGACACCACCTTTTCCCCCTCAGGAGACTGAAAAGATTTGGCCTGGGTCCCCAGATCCTCAAAAATGTATACAGCTGCACCATTGAAAGCATCACCGCCTGGTATGGCAACTGCTCGGCATTTTACCGTAAGGTGCTACAGAGGGTAGTGTGTACGGCACAGTACATCACTGGGGCCAAGCTTCCTGACATCCAGGACCTATATACAAGGCGGTGTCAGATGAAAATGGTCAAAGACTCCAATCACCCTAGTCATAGACTGTTCTCACACGGCAAATGGTACCGGAGCGTCAAGTCTAGGACCAAAAGGCTTCTTAACAGCTTCTACCCCAAGCCATAAGACTGCCGAACAACTAATCAAATGGCCATCCGGATTGTCTACATTGACCCCCCTCCCTATTGTTTTTACACTGCTGCTACTCGCTGTTTTTTATCTATGCATAGTCACTTTAAAAATGACCTTGACTATCCTGTACCCCCGCACATTGACTCAGTACCAGTACCCCCTGTATATAGCCTCATTATTATGTACATTTCTTGTGTTACTTTTTGATCTATTAGATTTTTTTTTTACTTGAGTTTAGTTGGTAAATATTTGATCAACTCTATTTTTTTAAACTGCATTGCTGGTTAGGGGCTTGTAAGTAAATATTTGATCAACTCTATTTTTAAAAAACTGCATTGCTGGTTAGGGGCTTGTAAGTAAATATTTGATCAACTCTATTTTTTAAAAACTGCATTGCTGGTTAGGGGCTTGTAAGTAAATATTTCAAGTAAAGGTCTACACCTGTTGTTGTCAGGGCATGTGACAAATAAAATTGGTTTTGATTTGATTTGATGTTGCAGCATATGAACGTGACATTTGAGACGTGTGATATATATTTTAAAGGCCTCCTTTACTGTATGTTGTAGCTCAGGGTTGTGTAGTTTACATTCCCCATCAGTCTACAAACTGCGGACACCAGCTTAACCTGATACGTGTTAAGAGCGCTGGATTTTCTCACCCCTCATGTTTTGACTAAGCAGGCCATGAGCTGATTATGTGGATTAGTATTAATGATGTGGCAGCCTCAGCCCCAGACCCTGCCTCTCCCCTCCTAGACTCCCACTCTCCTACTAACTCCAGTTCCTGTAACAGCCAGCCAGCCAGCCAGCCAACCAGCCAGCCTCTCCCTCTGAGCTCTGACCCAGGGCTCTGCTCTGCATGAAAAACCCAGAGGGGTGTGCGGCTCTTGTCCCCCCATCCTTAGAGCTCAGATGAGCCTCAGAGAAGTGGAACTCAATTCTCCTCATTCACACAACGCATACGGGCACAGGGCAACAACTGCAGTGCCATAACGACCAATAGGCAGAGTCAGTTTATGAACAGTGAGACAATGGTTGTGAATGGGCCCTGGGAGGAGACCTGCTCTCCATTAAACATGAGTGGCAGGGACTAGCGGCAGTGTAGACAGAGCCAACGATTACTCACCTTAGAGAAAGAAAGAGACTGAATGGATTCGCTCTGGTACTGCACTCACAGCAGACACATTTGCCAATGTCCAATGTCCGGTTGGTGGCACAAGTGTTATTGCAGGATGGCACAAGACTTTGAATGGGGCCTACCTCTCATTTCCGGGAAAACGTATTTCCGGTACATTTTGTGACTAAGGTTGGCCATGACAAGGCACTGAGAACACAGACCAGCTTTGTCCTAATAGGGCCCTGGATTACACTAATGGCTTCTGAGGCTAGCTTCTGACTAAAACGGCATATAGTGACAGAGGACACACACACACAAACACACACTGCCGTATTAAAGGCAGGAGAAAAGACAGTGGAGAAAATGACAGCTTTTAGCAGGTGAGGTGAAAAGTGCAGAGATGTGAATTTCTCATTACTGCACTCTCTTGCCAGTTTGACCAGAGTGGCACTGCCAAGTCTCTAAGTCTCTAGCAGAATTACAAGGCTCTGTTGCTCTCCTGCCTTCCTGGAGTAGGACGTTTGGAGACAATGGTTTTCTTTTCTAACTCTGAAATTCTCATATTCAGTTATGCTTAGAAAAGAACTGAGTGGTCAGAGACATCGAGTTTTACCTGAACAGTTCATAAAGAAATCAATTATTATATATACGATGCTCATTTGCGCATATCATTCATAAAGTTCTGAAAAAATGTAGCCTGGAAACCCTATGAAAACTTTGAACGGTCTGAGACAGAGAGATGCAGTTTGTCACGTTCCACCCCATAACACAACTGTGTCAGCATGGCACGCGTTCAAAAAGGGATCATAGTATCATCAAGACACAATGAGAAATCGACATAGCGCTCTGAATGGCTTTTGCTGAGTCAGTTAGAAAGACATCTTTGTGGTCTAATCTGATATGTCAATACCAGTGTAATAAAAATATACGTTTACATGTATTTATAGTTATATTAGCTTGTTAACAATACGAATCACAATAATCATACGTTTCAGTGTAATCATACAAATAATCATATTGATCATTTGTTATAACATTAGACGTATCCTCAAATATTTAGGCCAATTATATGCCCTATTGGTATATCGCAATAAACTGGATATGAATTGTAGCTTGAATAAAACTGAAAATAAATATTTAATTTGCGCTGTGTTCTGTGTAGAATATTGAAACATAGCATACCTGAGCAGGTGAAAACTTAAGTTGGAGCGTCACTGCAATCTGGATGACGAACGAGGCAAAGGGTTTCATTTCGTGTTTCTTGTCAGAAGGCC
Organism: Oncorhynchus masou masou; assembly: GCF_036934945.1. Taxonomy (NCBI): domain Eukaryota; kingdom Metazoa; phylum Chordata; class Actinopteri; order Salmoniformes; family Salmonidae; genus Oncorhynchus; species Oncorhynchus masou. The sequence continues at coordinate 28,521,430 of NC_088243.1, read as the reverse complement.
AGATGATGAAGTTTTACAATGTAAGCGATATCCTCCAATGTGCAGATAAGCGGAACAGTGATAATTCTTCTCCGGTCCAGAGAAGAAATTGCAGCTGAGACACTTCTACCTCGTTCCTTCTTCAATAACGGCGAGGCAATGACCGCTCTCGAGAGTCTGATGAAGTTGACCGAGATACAGAAAAAGCCTCTCAGAACGTAAATTGATATATATTTGTATAATTTTATATGCAATTTTTAATTATTATTATTTTTAAATAATATTGTTTCCTTTTTGAAATAGGTTACGACAATTTCACAGTAATACTGCACATAAAATATCCCTCCTAAACCAAACAATACTTTTACCAGAACGTGTCCAACAAATCAGCAAGTCGAAAAAAAATCTATTGATATTTTTCCAAAAGTTTACATATATGTTCCTTCCAAAAAGTGCACGAGGAGCTGCTGTCACACTTCGGTAACCTGGTTAATTTGAATGGTGGTATTTCGGTCTTGCTCTGTGCATTTCTTCGACAAAGTGACATTCTTGTCACTAATTGCCTCACTACCTCTCAACATGTTACCCATTTAAATCCCCTCCCCTCCAGTTTCCCTCAATCTCTCTCTAGTCGTGATACACTCCTCCTCTCCTCATGGAACTAGTGGAGGTATATGCTGTGTTCTTATGGTGTAGAGTTTTTCATCCATATACCCAGCTTGTTGATAACTGTATGAATCCTTTGACATGTGTTGGGCAGTTAAGGTTCTTCTCAACAATTTATCATTGTTCAGGCCCAGAGACCAACATGGTCCCTAATTGTCAGGCTGTTAGGATTTAGACATTACAAATGTGCCAATTTACAGAATAATGAGTGTCACTGATGACATTGTCATTAGAAAGGATACTATGCTCTTTGGCAGTCACTGTCAAACTATATCCCCCCCACTCTGATCCCCCCCACCCCAACCCACCCCATGTGTGCAGTACCATCAAATCTGATGCAAATAGTCTGATTTTGGGGAGACTGATTAGTACCACAATGCAAAAAAAAAGATCAATGGTGTGCCACCAAAGCAGCTTCAGTAAGAGCATCTTATTGTTGGTATTGTACAGTTGGTCCATTTCCAGCCCCTAGTGTGTGATAATCCTATTACTTTTGTGAGATACAGAAGGTTATTTTCTCCAACCGGGACATCCTCTGGCTGAGATAGCGTTCCTGAAGGTACTCAGGATGTACAAAGTCACTTGAGCAAAGCAAACATTTATATTCCCTTTTTAGCAGGAGCATTTAATACCCTTCTCCATGGGTAAAGTTCAGGATCCAGGATGCATGGAGATTTTCTCTTTAAGAGAGATGGACTTTTCTATTTAGTTAGGTCTGAGAGACAGAGAGATTCCTTGACTGTTGACACGCAGAGTTAATCTTCTGTATGGGACTCCTGTGTTTGCAGTAGCACAGGAATGCAAGGATTCTTCACTTGGCTTCCACACATTCCTCCAGCAGCCCTGAATGATTCCACCGCCGTCCACTATTGTACAGACCACACGTAGGATGATGGTGTTTGTAAACATTTCAGACACTCTGAGGAGTCCCAGCAATCCCCCCCCCTAGCACCACCTACACACCCAGCCCAGCTCTATGGACCATGGGTCAGCGCAAATGGACATGGATGATAAACAACTTCTCAAACAGTTCCATAGAATTACAACACAGATATACTTACAATATATAATGATGTTTATATGTGTATTTTAAGAACCTTTAAGGTAAACCACACATTTTGCTTCATATGGTTGTGCGTATATGAGTCAGGTAGATTATATTAGATTATATATAGATTATATATATGCATTTACATAATAGGGAAGATACCTTCTACCCTCATGACCACCTCTGGCCACTCCGGTTCAGACTGCCATATTCTTTCTTCATAGCAATAATAATCTTTATCTGTAGTTTTCCAAATATCATCCCTTCATTACCTAAACAGCACCCTGGACAGAATATACTCCCAGAATCTGGCAGGACACGATAATGGAAAAATGTAACTCAAAGATCTTTTGTGCATCTTTAGTATTCACACATTCAAAATCAGAAACATAAATTATATATTGGTGCCAAATGTGTCTGCATTTCTCTATGGGGGGTGTATCAAATTTAAGTGATTCGCTTTATTTTTACATTTTCTAAAAGTACAGACTCTGCGCTTCAAAATGGTGCATCGTACACTTTCGTTGGATGCTGCTTTGAAAGTTGCTGAATTTATAATTCCTTTTAGGAGAAAGGGGCATTTAAAAAATGTTACACACTTGCTCCACGTTAATCCTTGGGAAACATGTATTTACAAAAGGAATACTTTCACCAAACTGACCATATGGATTATCTGGACTGAACAGATAATCTGCCATTAGGCAAAACATTAACAGTGTCGGTGACTTGGAAGGAAGGGAACAAATATATTATGTCCTAAAATCATCCAATGCAATCACATTTACAATATCACAAATATCAGCACCATCAACCATGACTAGGGAATTTGTGTTTGTTTTCACAGGCGTTTTGCATAAAAGGAAAGAAAAATAAGTACAACCTGTGAAAATGAAGGGCTAAAAAACCCAAGTGGTCATCTCCTACAACAACAGTGGCCTTGGGCTGTGTTTGTTCAGAGGACAGACTCAAACACTCAGTACAGAGCTATGACTCTGCTGGCTCACCATCTTGTCCAGTGATATATGCCTGTTTTTAAAGGTGCACTGTCTGATAGGAACTAATTAGCTCCCTCAGTATGTTTGCAGTATAAATATATGCTGACAGGACAAGCAAACGTGGTGAGAGTGACTGTGCTCTAAAGGAAGATTAATCTTTATGCTGTCCTTCGTCCCCTGAAACAACCCTGGGTCCTGCAGTGCTTTCGCTCAATACATAGTGCTGGAGGTTCAATGTTATTCATGTACTCTCTTGTCCAATGTCAAACATTCTGACGCCTGTCTGTGTGTTTAGACAAGAGAACGTCTAATTCCTGCTCTGATCATACATTTGGTATGAGTAAAATGGAACTGGGGTTTATTTTCAAGAACTTCAAATAATGAATAGAAGTCAAGGACTGTCTGTGATGACAAAACATATTTTAAGCCAAGTTCACAGTTCAAGTAATAAACCTTAACATGTTAAATGTGGGTGATAAGCCTGTAAAACTGCCACAAACGGAGTAGTCAATGGAAAATGAGCTGCTTCCTCCACAGTATGTGGATAAGTGACAGATAATCTAGGAGACCATTAAGAGCAGAAAAGTTATTCATTATTCCCAATCTCAAAGATTAATTAAAGAAGATGTAACAAGTCCATGATTATTTTGTCAAGGAATTTGGGATAAGTGATATAAAAACAAATCCTAACTAAAACTCCATAGTAATAGGCCTTGTGAGGAGTGCTCCAGTAGAAGGTAGTGCAGAAGATTGTCAGGTCAACGTGTAGTTAATGAGTCCCCTGCACACTCTGTGGTGGCTATTGATGTTCTGAAGACCAAATGGGTGGCTTGCAGGAACTGGGGTGCCGAAGAAAGAACATTTCCTCCTCGTTGTTGACCCCTCATTTTCCCAGATTGCAGAGAAAAAGGTAAACAGATGAACAACATTAATGACGTCCATTCATCATTGTTAGGGCAGCTCTGGTTTCCTCCATGGTGGGCCCTTTAGGGAGGAGGTGGCCAGGGAACCCCTCCTGCCATTTCAGAGGACTGATTGATAGTACAGAGATCTCCTCAGCTCCTGAGATATAGGATCAACCATGGGTAAGTCATTGCAGTAACTCCTATGGTACATTGTGGTATTTTGTTGATGATATGGCCCGTCGACAACAAAAGGCTGTGGAATCCCTTATTATAGTATGGCGCACTGAAGTTCTTGTTGGGTAAATGTGTTCTTCAGTTCCAAAAACAGTATGATCTATAAAGAGAAGCAAAACTAAGTATCATATCGGTGAGGCCTGACCAGGCCAACACTCAACCACCTGGCCAGCAACTCAACAGGATATTACATCATCCTATCACCAGACCCTGTCTTCCTGCCATTAATTGGCCCAGACACTCTTGACATGCTTTGTCCCCCACACACTGTTGAAAAACCATGATATAGTGGCAGGGGGGTAAATGCACCAGTCCTGAGTAAAAATCTGCTTATTGTTGCTTAAAGTGATTACCATTATTTCATTTGAACCACTTCAAATCCTGTTTACACTTCCGCGTCACATCTTCAAGGTTGTCAGGTGTCATCCTGTTTTCATGCATGGTCTATTCTGTTTGAGTATTGTTTCCTTCATAAGGATGTCCGGCACAACACTTGTAGGAAGTTTTTTTAGTCATAAGGTGTTAAACAGCGTTAACTAAATAGAAAAATCAAAACGGGGTTTTCCCTGATTTGAGCTTTAACTTGAGGATTGTGTAACTTGATGCAGCTGTGACTTGGACAACACAGCTCCAATCATCCACAGTGAACACAAGCCAAGAGGGAAGATGCTCAGTATTCTGGAAACATCCATAGAAATATTGGCTCTGTTCTTCAGTCTTCATCTGAGAAGCAATTCTCGGGACCTGCAGCTGTGCAATATCTGTGCTGAACTACCAGTACTGGTGCGATACACTGGCAAGATTCACCAAATTCTCTATGTGCAGCATACCACCCTGCATCCCACTGCTGGCTTGCTTCTGAAGCTAAGCAGGTTTGGTCCTGGTCCATCGCCTAGATGGGAGACCAGATGCTGCTGGAAGTGGTGTTGGATGGCCAGTAGGTGGCACACTTTCCTCTGATCTAAAACATATATATCCCCAGGGTAGTGATTGGGGACATTGCCCTGTGTAGGGTGCAGTCTTTTGGATGGGATTTTAAATGGGTGTTCTGACTCTCTGTGGTCACTAAAGATCCCATGGCACTTATTGTAAGAGTAGTGGTGTTAACCCCGGTGTCCTGGCTAAATTCACAATCTGGCACTCAAACCATCACAGTCACCTAATCCTCCCCAGCGTACAATTGGCTCATTCAGCCCTCCTCTCCCCTGTAACTATTCCCCAGGTTTTTGCTGTAAATGAGAATGTGTTCTCAGTCAACTTACCTGGTAAAATAAGGGTTAAAAAATACAATATATGAGCAGTTCAGTTCCTCTGATAGCCCTCTCCACTCAAGTGAGCCCTCCTGTCTTTGTGAGGCTGTTCTCTCTAGCTGAGCCTGATGAGGACCTGCAGCAGAGCAGAGGAACGTTCAGAGGGAATCCCAAGTGTTTTTCTAAGATAGAGTTTCATGACTTGCACCAGCCAGCCACGGTGAAGGACGCAGCATGCGGTTGGTCAGCCAGAGGAGGAAAAACCGCTTTCAGAGTGTGTTATCATGGCTCGTGTTGATGCGACTGGTAAAAGCCGCTAGATTTATAAATGAGGAGCCAGTGGTGGATAGTTGCCGAAGCAATCCTAGTCTCCCACAGTCAAAGAGCAGGTTATAATTCATCACGGCCATGATGATATGCTAAACTCCATTAAGAGGTAACACATGTCCAGAACAGACAGGAGTCCATGTGGAGAAGGGGAACATGTTTAACTTCCAGCTGGGCTGGTGCCGCTGCCGAGTAAATTAGATGTTCTAAACATCATTCTTCTGCTATAACAACCTTATCAAAACATGTAATAAAACACCAGGTGCTAAGTATATAAACATTGTATACACAGTGTTTTTGTACAACAGCAGGTGTACTGAGGAATATAGAATAAAGCTGTAGATTGCTTTATAAACATGATTCTTCATCAGCTCTATAACTTGAACGGAGGTCATTTTTGGAGGGCAGTATGAATGTGTTGACATACGATAAGGATATGAGGAAGTAAACGTTTTGATACTGTTGATTATACTGAGATTGATTGTCAAAGAGATTAGATTTATTTCTGAATGTGAGAGACACTTAAAAAAACATGGAATTAATCAAAGAGCAGTTAGATTCAGTAGACGGCAGTCCCACTAGAGCACTGCTGTTTATTTTTCCTGGGGAGAAAGTGGTATTTTTTACGCTCAAATGAGTTTATCCTCTGGAGTTAAATGGAAGAGTTTCCTCAGAAACACACACATCTACCCATTAAATAAACCTGAATAAATTAAAGGGGTAATCTACAGTTGCTACATCCATTTCTGGACTTATTGATTCTTGAAAAATATAACCTATAAATGACTCATGAGCTATAGTTCAACTGTTGTATCCCGGCAGAACCCAAAATGCAAGCTTGTTTTACTTGTAAAAAAAAAAATGAAAATAACTCTATAGCCTCAAGACATTGTAAAAAAAAATATACACTACCATTCAAAACTTTGGGGATACTTAGAAATGCCCTTGTTTTTGAAAGAAAGTAATGTTTTGCATTTTATTGCATGACATAAGTATTTGATAACCTACCAACCAGTAAGAATTCCGGCTCTCACAGACCTGTTAGATTTTCTTTAAGAAACCCTCCTGTTCTCCACTCATTGCCTGTATTAACTGCACTTGTTTGAACTCATTACCTGTATAAAAGACACCTGTCCACACACTCAATCAAACAGACTCCAACCTCTCCACAATGGCCAAGACCAGAGTGCTGTGTAAGGACATCAGGGATAAAATTGTAGACCAAATATTAAGTTCTGCTTTTCTGATGTATCAAATTCTTATGTCATGCAATAAAATGCAAATGAATTACTTAAAAATTATACAATGTGATTTTCTGGATATTAGTTTTAGATTCCGTCTCTCACAGTTGAAGTGTACCTATGATAAAAATTACAGACCTCTACATGCTTTGTAAGTAGGAAAACCTGCAAAATCGGCAGTGTATCAAATACTTGTTCTCCCCACTGTATATATATCATGCATGGTCAGTCCTTGCATCTGAAACTAGAACGCGTCACAATCTGACTAATGATGCTGATGTCTGTTCGTGGTTACAACATGTTCAACTGACCCTGTTCTAACTCCCTATTTTCATAAAACAGATCGCTGCACCAATAGCAGTGATCGTGACCTTAAAGGTCATCATCACGGTAAGCGGTAAAGGTCAGATGACTTGGGGCTTGATCAGTGAACATTTCAAGCGCTTACAGTATCATCATGAATACCAATGGAGGCCTCGTACCCTGTCTCTAACGAAGGGGTGTCCCTAATTCACACATTAACACTGTGTGTTTATTGATGACAAACTCTGTGGGGAGAAGTGCTGAAATGAGAGATGGACTATCCAACAGGAGCCTGAGGAGAGAGAGAGAGAGAGAGAGAGAGAGAGAGAGAGAGAGAGAGAGAGAGAGAGAGAGAGAGAGAGAGAAGAAAGTAGGACATGGCCTGAGCAAGTGTGAGGTGAAATCCATCCCTGAACCAGTGTTTACACAAACTGAAGCCAAGAAAAATTGTGCCTTAACAGTTATTTATGTGTAGAGAAATACATTCCCTCAAATAGCTATAGCTTGTAGAACACAGCACATCGGTTAAGGGAAGGGGAGCAGGGAGAGGGTGGACGGGGGTCAGAGCTGGGCAAGGTTAATAAGTTAGAATGATAAACTATACAACCAGGCTGATGGGAATTTGGTAGTAGTGCCATCTATTATCAGGACTCAATTCACGTCCGCTTGCTGCTCCACGGCTACTGTGCACTTGCTAGACAGTGGTTTTCATTACTCCTGACCATGTCTGTTTGTTGTTGTATGCCTGGTTGTAAGCGTCTGGTCGTGGAGCATGGAGCATGGCTGCCAGGCAGATAGCAGAGAAAAGCAGTCCCAGATGGCTGTGTGCCTGGAAGGGACAGCTAAATGAGACCACCAGGGTGGATAAACAACAGGACAGCGACACAGGGCCGTTGAACCGATGGGATGCACATGGCAGTATAAGAACAATGCTAAAGCAAATGCTAAGGGTAAAGATGGCAAATATTTGTGACTGCATGTCACACCCTGATCTGTTTCACCTGTCCCTGTGATTGTCACCACCCCTCCAGGTGTTGCTCATTTCCCCCTGTGTATTTATCCCCATGTTTCCTGCCTCTCTGTGCCAGTTCGTCTGGTATGTTTAGTCAAGTCAACCAGCGTGGTTTTTCCCGTACTCCTTTTCTATTGTCTTTTGCTAGTCTTCCCGGTTCTGACCCCTGCCTGACTCTGGACTACTTTCCCGCCTGCCTGATCATCCTGCCTGCCATGACCTTCAATCTGCCTGGCCTTCGGTACCTATTGGACTCTGAACTGGTTTTGACCTTTTGCCTGTACACGACCATTCTCTTGCCTACCCCTTTTTGGATTAATAAACATTGTAAGACTCCAACCATCTGCCTGAGGAAGGCTGGGCTTGTGAGAAAGGAGGGGCCTGTCCTGAGGTTCTCAGTGCCTCTCTACTGGCCCAGCCTGGACTCCTCTCTGACCCTCTGTCTCTGTCTGACTCAGCTAAACAGGAAACACACATATAACACACATATTCATTAGTAGAAATGAATCACATGGGAGTAAAATCACCCATGAAATTCAATATAAATCCAACATGAAATAGAATCTACTTATTCAGAAATCAAAACGATGCATGTTTCAAGGTGTGTTTGCCAAGAACGATCAAAAACCTGTCTGTTCTACATTGGTGCGTCAATGAAGTAATTTGATTAAAGTGATTTGCAGGCTGTAGGGAACAGAAGCTGACCAATGTCACCAGGTCCAGGATATCACACCCAACGCGCTATCAAAACCCTTCAGTTCCCTTATTACGTTTTCAGAGATTTTAGTTTACCGAGCTGAGGGATCTGATGCTGAGCCGGTCTCTTTTCCAGCAGCCAACTGTGAGGTTGCTGTATCGTCAGCCTGCTGTTATGTAGGCCTACAACTGGGCGGCCATCTTATCTGTAAAACCAGAACATCCCAGTAATCTCATGTGTTATCACAGATCATGAACTCCTTCGGACAGTGCAAGTCTGGGAGAGACACAGAGAATCACAAGCACTAGCAGTGGTGAGTGTTGAAAATGTATCACTGTTCTGCGCAACCTGAGCTGTCACTATGCTAAGAGAGAGCTTGTGGTTGATTGAAGCTAAGAAGGAGCTGTGTTTGAGACTCCCTGCAGAGAGAGAGCTTGTGGTTGATTGAAGCTAAGAAGGAGCTGTGTTTGACACTCCCTGCAGAGAGAGAGCTTGTGGTTGATTGAAGCTAAGAAGGAGCTGTGTTTGACACTCCCTGCAGAGAGAGAGAGCTTGTGGTTGATTGAAGCTAAGAAGGAGCTGTGTTTGACACTCCCTGCAGAGAGAGAGCTTGTGGTTGATTGAAGCTAAGAAGGAGCTGTGTTTGACACTCCCTGCAGAGAGAGAGCTTGTGGTTGATTGAAGCTAAGAAGGAGCTGTGTTTGACACTCCCTGCAGAGAGAGAGCTTGTGGTTGTTTGAAGCTAAGAAGGAGCTGTGTTTGACACTCCCTGCAGAGAGAGAGAGCTTGTGGTTGATTGAAGCTAAGAAGGAGCTGTGTTTGACACTCCCTGCAGAGAGAGAGAGAGCTTGTGGTTGATTGAAGCTAAGAAGGAGCTGTGTTTGACACTCCCTGCAGAGAGAGAGAGCGACAGGGCAACACTTGGGGCATGAATGTGTGTTTTGGGGGCAGTCAGAGTTTTGTTGGGGGGGGGTATTCTGGGGACCACAAGGGGAGTGGGCGGCATTGAATGGATGCAGGCAACAGCCCCCCACATCCCGCTGCCTCTGACTCTTCCGCGAGGAGTGTGTGAGAGAGTGAAAATAAGCAGTGCTAATCAGGGGAAAATAAACATAGCAGCACCCCTGAGCGTCATGGTAACAGGAGAGGGCTGTGGCCAAGTCAGGCAGAGTCAATGTGTCACACATGTTGAACACTACATGTGGCCACCTACCATACCACACAATCAGCCCATTTATTAATCAATTCACTGACCTGGATTGTATCCAGGGATGCGTAGAGGAAGATAATGCAAATAACTGCACAATTCACAGTGCAAAGACATGATAGAAGACCAATTCAATAATTAATGGTGTGAAATCTCTAAATCAAGCCACAAAACTGGTTTAGGAGTTGGAGTTAGGGTGTGAATAGCATAATAAGGGTTAAGTATGTCTGGCAATGTTAAATTCAGGCAGCAGACAAAGCAATAAAGAGTATGCATCATGTTGCCATGGTGCCTGCTGTCACCAATATCCAACTCACAATAAGAGCTCACAATCAGCCAAGACCTCTAAACATTATTCCTTTGTGTCATTGTCTCGCCCATACAGTATCTATCCCAGAGAATGTGTCACTACAGTTCTGGCGAGGGTTCCGTTCATCCTGGCGGAGGAGGTCACAGTGGAACTGGGCCAACAAGGCCAGAGGGAGCTCGCTTACGATGTCGGAGCCTCCGAGGAGCCAGGCTGCTATATCTGAGGGACTCCAGCCAAATCTCCAGGATCAGGGGAATTTTCCCATCGAGATGAGAAACAGATGTGTGTGTGTGTGTCTCTCTCCCTCTCTCTCCTCACAGCCGGACTTACTCTATCCTCCTCTTCCATCCCCCCTCCACCCCCCTCTGTCCCCCTTCGTCCCTCCAGGCCCCAGGAGGGACATGGGAGGAACATGAGCACCATGGGAAGGATGGTTGTCCCCAGACCCCGGCACATGACGGAGGAGCCTTTCTGTGGGAGGCATGAACCTTAAGGTAGCTGTGAGCGCATGGAACTGGGCCAAAAGCTTCCTACTTTCTCATGGAAAATGCAAACAAGGCTGTTATATTAAACGTCATGTTTTGCAGATTCCCACTTAAGATGAATAAATTCTGTCTGGTTCTAGGTAGACAGGGTTTCCAAAAATGCATCCCTGACTTCATTATTCAGTTTCCAGTATTAATCTAGCACGTGAACTCTGACCTCTGGGGTAGTGAGGATGCATGGAGATCAGCGGGCCAGTGGCTTGGCCGCTGCTGTACCAATCCCCTCACCCCCCGACTGCCCATCCCGAGGGCCTGTACCACCCCCTACCACCCACTTCTAAAGTCTGTGGCCCATTCCTGCACCTGCAGCCCCCCATGGGTCGCACCCCCTGCCCCCCTAGAGTTCATCCCCTAGGCTACAGCCTCTGTGTGACTCAGCAGTGACGTGCATGGCCTGGCTCACAGCGTAAACAGACAGAGAGAGGGGCTGCTGTGGAGCCGTCATATGTGCAGCGGTCACAGGGTGTTGGACCAGGGTTTGTAAACAGAGCTGGAGGAGGAACAGCATCTCCCTGTGGAGTACAGACTCTCAGACAGACAGAGAGACCGAAGTGACGGAGGGAAAACATAGGGATGAGATGCTCTATAAATCCTATAATCATAGCTGCTTAATCTCCAAATTGCCATGTTGAATCAGGATAAGGGGTTACCCTCTTGAAAATACTGCTTACAGATAACATGGGATTGTTTAAACAATAAGTATGGTTCATGTTGTGTACTGTACATGTCCTGAGAATATATAAAAAAGGAGGATCCATTTTTCAATGATTGATCCGTACCTATCATTACCACAACTCAATGTTATGGGGAACTGTTAGTTCTCATACAAGGCACGATAGAAGAGGTCAGAGGTTATTCTAGGGCATCTCAGTTTGTTCATATGGCCAGAGGTCTAACTGACGTATCAGGAAACAGATGTAACATCTGGCCCACATCTGCAACACAACCAAACTTTGGAACAACGAGAATGTACTGCAATCTGGAACAGGTGCTTTGTGGTTGACTCCCAATGAAACACATGGACATAACTGAACTGTTTAAAACACCAGGAGAATCATATTCATTTCAATTCCAGACAATCAGGACAGGACTGAAAGTAGAGCTCTTTTTAACGCAAATGTCAAATCATTTCATATTGACAAGCATTCTTGAGCAGATTATTTGACAAATGAAAATTCATAAATGCATCTGTTATACAAAAGGGCATAACTTAATCCACCGTTGATGTGAAATAACCACCATATTGATAGTGGGAATTAAACCAAATACACTCAATACTCCAAGTAATATTGGCCAACTTTCTCCACTCCACTGGCTCCTCTTCTCAGAGCACCAGCTCCAAACAGAATGGGGTGGAGGGGGATAAACTCCAAGTCATGGTTGAGGGTTACTGAGGATTCCCATCCAAAGCCTTGCAGTGTGTTAATAAGGCTGTGCTGACACTGAGTCGCTCTGTGTTCAGGCAGAGTTCAATGGTCAGGATTAAGGAGAGGCTGGTGGTGTTACGGTGCCCCCCCTCCTCCTCCTCCTCCGATCTGCACTCATACTGGTGCCGATAAGATGAGGGTTTGAAAGCAAGAGCCCTGTTAGGCCAGCCTGCAGGAAGTGCTCAAATGGCTTTCATGTCAACGTAAAGTGCCAAGTCTAAATGGCACAATCAGTTACATAGCAGAGCCGTGATTAAATAGGGGCCTGACAGACACTTTACCATGTCCACTTACTCAAAGCCCCTGGCCCGTATGGATTATGGTCCTTTTAGCAGCAAAGAGGCCTAGATTACACTGGATCGTATCAAACACTTACAAACAAGAGATTTTTCAGTGAGATGCGAAAGTCACGTAGCTGTGCTTAGGAACAGGTTTGTGGAGCTGATAGGGAACAGGTGAACTTGTGAGTACAAACGTCATCACACTGAAGCAAGGTAATTAGCAATCAAACCAACCAAGGAAGAACAAGACGCAAAGCAAGGATAACCATTTCATTTACTGGAATATCAGAAAAAAAACAATATATCACGATTAGTTGACCCTGCTCCTTGCTGGCAGAGAGTGAATTTAAGTCATCGGAAACCTACACCTAAGGACTAATGACCACCTCCCAAAATCAGAGTTAGCTGTGCCTACATCAAAACACGCACTGACCATGTCAGATACTAAAAGACAGTGTACATCTTTACCAAAGCTTCTCATGGTAACAATCTCCATCTCCCCACAAGTGATTGCTGAGTAAAGTAGTTCAGTGTAGTTCAGTGTAGTGTAGTAGCCTCCACACTAGGAGCATGCAGCAGCTGGAGATTGTCAGAGCCAGGCTGCAGCGTCCTTGAGGGCCATGTTAACGGGGCCTTAATCACCTTTACAGATGGGTCATAGAGGGACTTCCTCTGGGCTAGCTCCACTCTCCAGCCTATGGCCTCAGCACAAATGGTGGCACAGCACAGCTCTGAGAGAATCTACTCCTGTACAGTATATATGTAGTTTCAATGTATTAGTACTTTAAAAAAGCTTTAAATGTATGCAGGGTAGCAGGATAATGTTTACTATTCGTGCCATTCTTACCGGGGATCTTGTCTTGCACATGTGTGTGACAGATAATGTCAATCACCGTTTGATCAGGCCCTTAGAGTTGACGATGGTGTTGTTGTTCTCTTACAGATAAAGACATTGCCCAAGATGATGATATCCAGATAAATGTCCAGCTGTGTTGAGTTACAGACAGAAATATGAAAAAAGGGGAAACGTAGTGTTTTCTTCGTTTTTTGGACCATACAGAGACATCAGTTGGGATCAGAGAGGCACTTCTTTCATATAGCTCCTTGTACCTGATACTGTATCCATATCTCCAGCCAACACAAGAGGGACATTTTACACAGGACTCATCCATCATTATGACATATTTTGGAACAAGAAAATTGCCACTCTGATCTAATGTTTGGCTGGCCAACACTCTGGGGTCTTTCTGGTCCCAGCCTCACTCCTCTACACCTGGAACCCTGGTCTACTGGTGCCTCACTCCTCTACACCTGGAACCCTGGTCAACTGGTGCCTCACTCCTCTACACCTGGAACCCTGGTCAACTGGTGCCTCACTCCTCTACACCTGGAACCCTGGTCAACTGGTGCCTCACTCCTCTACACCTGGAAACCTGGTCAACTGGTGCCTCACTCCTCTACACCTGGAACCCTGGTCTACTGGTGCCTCACTCCTCTACACCTGGAACCCTGGTCAACTGGTGCCTCACTCCTCTATACCTGGAAACCTGGGCAACTGGTGCCTCACTCCTCTACACCTGGAATCCTGGTCTACTGGTGCCTCACTCCTCTACACCTGGAATCCTAGTCTACTGGTGCCTCACTCCTCTACACCTGGAACCTGGAACCCTAGTCTACTGGTGCCTCACTCCTCTACACCTGGAATCCTGGTCTACTGGTGCCTCACTCCTCTACACCTGGAACCCTAGTCTACTGGTGCCTCACTCCTCTACACCTGGAATCCTGGTCTACTGGTGCCTCACTCCTCTACACCTGGAACCCTGGTCAACTGGTGCCTCACTCCTCTACACCTGGAATCCTGGTCTACTGGTGCCTCACTCCTCTACACCTGGAACCCTAGTCTACTGGTGCCTCACTCCTCTACACCTGGAATCCTGGTTTACTGGTGCCTCAATCCTCTACACCTGGAACCCTAGTCTACTGGTGCCTCACTCCCTACACCTGGAACACCTGGAACACCTGGAATCCTGGTTTACTGGTGCCTCATCCTCTACACCTGGAACCCTAGTCTACTGGTGCCTCACCTGGAATCCTGGTCCTCTACACCTGGAATCCTGGTTTACTGGTGCCTCACTCCTCTACACCTGGAACCCTAGTCTACTGGTGCCTCACTCCTCTACACCTGGAACACCTGGTCTACTGGTGCCTCACTCCTCTACACCTGGAACCCTGGTGTCTACTGGAACCCTGTCTACTGGTGCCTCACTCCTCTACACCTGGAATCCTGGTCTACTGGTGCCTCACTCCTCTACACCTGGAACCCTGGTCTACTGGTGCCTCACTCCTCTACACCTGGAATCCTGGTCTACTGGTGCCTCACTCCTCTACACCTGGAACCCTGGTCCTGGTGCCTCACTCCTCTACACCTGGAAACCTGGTCTACTGGTGCCTCACTCCTCTACACCTGGAACCCTGGTCTACTGGTGCCTCACTCCTCTACACCTGGAACCCTGGACTGGTGCCTCACTCCTCCTACACCTGGAAACCTACTGGTGCCTCACTCCTCTACACCTGGAATCCTGGTCTACTGGTGCCTCACTCCTCTACACCTGGAACCCTGGTCTACTGGTGCCTCACTCCTCTACACCTGGGCCTCAAACTCTACACCTGGAACCCTAGTCTACTGGTGCCTCACTCCTCTACACCTGGAATCCTGGTCTACTGGTGCCTCACTCCTCTACACCTGGAACCCTAGTCTACTGGTGCCTCACTCCTCTACACCTGGAATCCTGGTCTACTGGTGCCTCACTCCTCTACACCTGGAACCCTGGTCAACTGGTGCCTCACTCCTCTACACCTGGAATCCTGGTCTACTGGTGCCTCACTCCTCTACACCTGGAACCCTAGTCTACTGGTGCCTCACTCCTCTACACCTGGAATCCTGGTCTACTGGTGCCTCACTCCTCTACACCTGGAACCCTAGTCTACTGGTGCCTCACTCCTCTACACCTGGAATCCTGGTCTACTGGTGCCTCACTCCTCTACACCTGGAACCCTAGTCTACTGGTGCCTCACTCCTCTACACCTGGAATCCTGGTCTACTGGTGCCTCACTCCTCTACACCTGGAACCCTAGTCTACTGGTGCCTCACTCCTCTACACCTGGAATCCTGGTCTACTGGTGCCTCACTCCTCTACACCTGGAACCCTGGTCTACTGGTGCCTCACTCCTCTACACCTGGAATCCTGGTCTACTGGTGCCTCACTCCTCTACACCTGGAACCCTAGTCTACTGGTGCCTCACTCCTCTACACCTGGCTGTAAAGGAACCCTAGTCTGCTGGTGCCTCACTCCTCTACACCTGGAATCCTGGTCTACTGGTGCCTCACTCCTCTACACCTGGAACCCTAGAACCTCTACACCTGGTCCTGGTGCCTCACTCCTCTACACCTGGTGCCTCACTCCTCTACACCTGGCTGTAAAGGAACCCTAGTCTACTGGTGCCTCACTCCTCTACACCTGGCTGTAAAGGATCCCTAGTCTACTGGTGCCTCACTCCTCTACACCTGGCTGTAAAGGAACCCGAGTCTACTGGTACCTGTACCATCAGGACAGCTCCAGATGGAGAGATTAATCATAGAGAGAATGAATGGGTGATTAATGGGAAACAGTGACAGCATGGTCATAACACACTGACATACATGTGGGATGGCCTTTGAGAGGACTAAATGGGCCATTATTTGAAATTGAACTCCAGGGACACCAAGTAAGGGGTTCCCTCTTTATGTGGAGGGACGGCGGGATGAGGAAGTGAAGTTGTCCCACATCCTCCTTTGGTAGTGCAGTACAGTCAGAAAAAGAGTACTTTGTCCATCCCTCTTCCTCCTTCTCCATATACATGTACGTCTATTATTTACAATGACGACCTGTCAAACACATCAATAAACAACAATGTCCGCTATGATGAACTGCATCCAATGGCTTCAACACAGTGGCATCGGCATTCATATACAGTGTACAGTACTGTATTCGCAACGTGAGACGTAGGCTCTGGGCCCTCTCTGTTGTGACTATGTCCACTTCCACCCCAGAGATAACCCAAAGGTTTTATGACTCTGTAACGGCTGAGGAGGAAGGGACCCCCTGTCCCGCTCCTCACCTCTCTTCTGCATGCCACATTCTAATAGATAAGCCGTAACAAATTACTTCTGGGAAGTGCATTTGCACACTCACGTGACACATTCTCGGGCACTCACCCATTTTGCATCCCCTAGGTGCCTTCTGGGATGCCTCTTATCAATGTGGGAGAAGGCACAGGAGGAAATGCCTCCTTAACTGGAGGATCTGCACACCGCTGTTTGTGTTGGGGGCTTAGTGCTCCCTCTGTCCACAGTGACAGAGGATGATGGGGGGTAGATGATGTCTTGTAACTATTAGGCAGCGTGCTTGGTGGCACTCTACTCCACTCCAGGATCTGCATAGTGGGGTCCATTATCTCCAATAGAAGGATCAGATTACAGAGCTCTGGGCTCTAGGAGAGGGGGAGAGGAGAGGTGTACTAGGGTACATAACAGGGAAGCAACAGGATCCTGCTAAGCACGCGATCATGGGATCGACAGGCTCTTTTACTCAGGGCAGGAAACACATCTGCAGATGTTCAACATCTGGGACACATCACTAACTATACCATGGGAACTAAATCAAATACACTATACTGTCCGTCTATATGCATCACTCTAATCTTTATTCACTTTTTCATATACTTTAGTAATGTAGATGAATAATTTCATGAAGTGGACTAGTACATTAAACAGATGCAAATAAGTATAGATCTATGTACTGTACTGCTGATTTCATTTTTGTTTACCCACATGGTACAGTAATTGTTTTATTGATTTAATGATTAATTCATTATTAATTCATTATTAATGTATTCACCAGGTAGTGTTGATTTTCAAGAGTTTTGATTGAAAAAGGCTCTATTGCGTTTTGGTCGAGTAATATGCACATTTGAGCAATGCTTTAAAAAAAGAGAAGGTTTGGTGCAATGTAAAGCAGAGTTCATCTGAATCTGTCTTAGTGGACATGAGATGAAAGCTGGGGAAAGTGGAGCAGAGGACGAGATGAGAACACTACATAATCACCCAAATGCAGAGAGATAGTAACTGGCACACTGCACTCATTGTCCTGTCCAATGCTGATGGTAACAAAAACAATATACATACCAGCCAAAGGGAAGTCCCCTGAGGAAAGAGTGAAAAAGTTCAAATAAAGCTGGACATTCCCATGGACAGGCTGGAGAGGGACGAGAGGATTTTATGCAATGCTGTGTTTTTTTCCTGGCAGTTCTTGGCTCGAGCCATCACTCACAGCAACAAGCCTTCTCCATGAATGCAAGTACGTTTGAAGAGATTCCTGGCATCTATAAACTCGGTCAATACTTTCTTTATGAACGGAGTCAATTCATTTCTGTCACAGCATTGCAACAACAATCAATACCACTTGGTGAAAAGTTGTGCCAGGTTATCTTAAAGAGATTACATCCTATAAGGAGAGCTTGTCAGTAAAGGTACACTTTATTGGATGACAATGACTTGTAAAATGGAGTTTAACTGACCCTGTCTCACTTGTTCAACTTACACCACTTTCATTCTTCACATGAATCAAAAGACTTTTCATGGCCGATAAACATCTGAGATTTTGTTCTCCCTCTCGGCTAAATGGTTAGAACTTGCTATCAATTCTGCTGACCTGGAGCAGGGGTTCTCATGGTCATTGGAGTCTGACTGGGTTCTAGGACACTGTTCGTGCACGCTATGCTAGAGCATCGGAGACAATCTGTTTTGGCTTCCAGTGTTAAAGTCTCCTTGAACTGTCTGTGGCCAGTTAACAAATACTTGTTTCCCTGGCTCTGCAACACAATTGGACCTATTCTATAGATTTCATTTAGATTTTTGTCATTTAGCAGACACTCTTATGCAAAGCAACTTACAGTATGAGTGCATACATATTTGTACTGATTTACTACTTGATTTCTATTTACAGTGTGTTCGGAAAGTATTCAGACCCCTTGACTTTTTCAACATTTGGTTATGTTACAGCATTATTCTAAAATTGATTAAATTAATGTTTTTCTTCATCAATGTACACACCAATAACCCATAACGACAAAGTGAAAACAGGTTTATGGAAATGTTTGCTAATTTATTAAAAATAAAAAACAGAAATACCTTATTTACATAAGTATTCAGACCCTTTGTTATGAAACTCGAAATTGAGCTCAGGTGCATCCTGTTTCCATTGATCATCCTTGAGTCCACCTGTGGTAAATTCAATTGAATGGACATGATCTGGAAAGGCACACACCTGCCAATATAAAGTCTAACAGTTGACAGTGCATGTCAGAGCAAAAACCAAGCCATAATGTCTGTCACGACTTCCGCCGAAGTCGGCTCCTCTCCTTGTTCGGGAGGCGTTCGGTGATCGACGTCACCGGCTTTCTAGCCATCGCCGCTCCATTTTTCATATTTCCATTTGTTTTGTCTTGTTCCATTCACACATGGTTTTCATTCCCTATTCACACTGCATGTATTTAGTCCTCTGTTCCCCTCTATGTCTTTGTGTGAAATTGTTTTATTGTTATGTGGGTATTGTCACGCGCCAGACTTTTGCTCATGTTCCGTGTTTTGGGCACGTTTATGTACTTATGTGCTTTCACTTGGACCGGAATAAAAAGTGCACCTGTTAACTACACTCTGCTCTCCTGCACCTGACTTCGCCTCCAGTACACACACGTAACAAGGTCGAAGGAATTGTCGGTAGAGCTCCGAAACAGGATTGTGTCGAGACACAGATCTGGGGAACGGTACCAAAACATTTCTGCAGCATTGAAGGTCCCCAAGAACACAGTGGCTTCCATCATTCATAAATGAAAAAAGTTTGGAACCACTAAGACTCTTCCTAGAGCTGGCCGCCCGGCCAAACTGGTCAGTTAAGTGACCAAGAACCTGATGGTCACTCTGAAAGAATTCCAGAGTTCCTCTGTGGAGATGGGAGAAACTTCCAGAACGACAACCATCTCTGCAGCACTCCGCCAATAAGGCCTTTATGGTAGGGTGGCCAGACGGAAGCCACTCCTCAGTAAAATTCACATGACAGCCCGCTTGGAGTTCGCAAGGCCATGAGAAACAAGGTTCTCTGGTCTGATGAAACCAAGATTTGAACTTTTGGCCTGAATGCAAAGCGTCAAACCTGGCACCATCCCCACGGGGAAGTATGGTGGTGGCAGCATCATGCTGTGGGAATGTTTTTTAGCTGCAAGGACTGGGAGACTAGTCAGGATCGATGGAAAGATGAACAGAGCAAAGTACAGAGAGATCCTTGATAAAAACCTGCTCCAGAGTGCCCACTTTGAGATATCAGCTGATGTACGAAGGGCTATATAAATACATTTGATTTGATTTAGACCCTCTCAGGAGGTTCCGGACTGTGAAACGTCGCTGGAAGCTCTGGACTGGGAACTGTCGCCGGAAGCTCTGGAATGTTGATCTCAGGGCGAGTGCGAGGAAGAGGCACAGGACGTACTGGACTGTGGAGGCGCACTGGAGGCCTGATGCATGGGACTGGTGACACGCACCTCAGGGCGAGTGCGGGGAAGAGGCACAGGACGTACTGGACTGTGGACATGCACTTGAGGGAGAGTGTGAGGAGCAGAAACAGGACACACCTGACTGGGAAACCTCACTTGAGGGAGAGTGCAAGGAGTTGGCACAGGATGCACTGGGTCTTGAAGGTACACTGGAGACCTGGTGTGTATAGCCGGCATCAATTGTTCCGGAACTTTAACACACGTTTCAGGACGAGTACGGGGAGCTGACTCAGGTGGCACCAAACTGACAACACGTTCCTTTATTCCAAATCCGTGCATCCTCCACCACCTCATCAAGTCCCCCATTTCTCTCTCCTCCGAATTCTCCTTCTTCTCCCAGACTGGCTCTGGTTTACTCCTCAGCTCTGCCGACTGCTCCATGTACCCCCACCAAAAAAATTATTGGGGTTTCTGTGGACTACCTCTCGGACTTAACTCCTCGTATTGACGCCGTTCCTCTCTCGCTGCTTCTATCTCCTCCTTTGGACAGCAATACTCCCCGGCCTGCGTCCAGGGTCCTTTTCCATCCAGGATCTCCTCCCAAGTCCAATCCTCAAGTCCAATCCTCAAGTCCATTTCCTCAAGTCCATTTGTGGTGGAATCTTCTGTCACGTTCGTCGTAAGAGTGAGATCAAGGCGCAGCGTGGGATGCGTACATTCTCATTTCATGAATTAAACACTTAACAAAAAACAACAAAAACAACAACCAACAAACGAAACGTGAAGCTATAAAACTTAGTGCAGACAGGCAACTAAACATAGTCAAGATCCCACAACACAAACGAGGAAATGGCTACCTAATATGATCCCCAATTAGAGACAACGATAAACAGCTGTCTCTGATTTGTGAACCATATCAGGTCAACATAGACATGCAAAACCCCCTAGACATACAAAACCCTAGAAATACAAAAACTAGAGTACCCACCCTAGTCACAGCCTGACCTAACCAAAATATATAGAAAAACATAGATATCTTAGGTCAGGGCGTGACATCGGGGCTGTAATCGCTGCCAAAGTTGCTTCAACAAAGTCCTGAGTAAAGGGTCTGAATACTTTTTATTTTTAATACATTTGCTAAAATGTCTAGAAACCTAGTCATTATGGAGTATTGTGTGTAAATTAATGAGGGGGAAAAACTACTTAATCCATTTTAGAATAATTCTGTAACGTAACAAAATGTGGAAAAGGTCAAGGTGTCTGAATACTTTTCCCGAATGCACTGCATGTAGTAATTTAAGTAGTAATGAGTGGTAAATTGGGACATTTCATTACTGGCGAGCACTACATATTTCCCATTCAAATCACTACATAATTCTCCCTTAATGACTAATGTGTAACTACTGAGCTTTTGGGTATCAACTACTTAAAACCTACACAATTCCTACATGTTAATTTTTTAATTACCACTTAATGCCTACACATTACTTCTGTATGCCTACTCAATCCCTAGTGAATTACTACTGCCATTTGTGAGTGTAATGTTTTGTCACTACTGAATTGCTCCTGATCTTTTTACTTTCCTCATTTCTCATTACAGTATTCAGAGGTAGTCTACAAACCTCAATTGAAAAGGTGAACCTTCAGTTCTACCGTTAAACTAAACTACACTATTTCAGCCACACCCGTTGCTGACATGTGTATAAAATCGAGCACACCGCCATGCAATCTCCATAGACAAACAATGACAGTAGAATGGCCTTACTGAAGAGCTCAGTGACTTTCAACGTGGCACCGTCAGGATGCCACCTTTCCAACAGGTCAGTTCGTCAAATTTCTGCTCTGCTTGAGCTGCCCCAGTCAACTTGAAGTGCTGTTATTGTGAA
Organism: Oncorhynchus masou masou; assembly: GCF_036934945.1. Classification (NCBI taxonomy): domain Eukaryota; kingdom Metazoa; phylum Chordata; class Actinopteri; order Salmoniformes; family Salmonidae; genus Oncorhynchus; species Oncorhynchus masou. Next base: position 28,499,530 of record NC_088243.1, on the reverse strand, counting down.
GTGGAAAGTCTAGGAGCAGCAACAAAGGCTCAGTGGTAGGCCACACAAACTCACAGAATGGGACCGCAGAGTGCTGAAGCTTGTAGTGCGTCTGTCCTCAGTTGTAACACTCACTACCGAGTTCCAAACTGCCTCTGGAAACAAAGTCAGCACAAGAACTGTTCGTCGGGAGCTTCATGAAATGGGTTTCCATGGCTGAGCAGCTGCACACAAGCCTAAGATCACTATGCGCAATGCCAAGTGTTGGCTGCACCACCATTGGACTGCAGTGGAAACACATTATCTGGAGTGATGAATTACGCTTCAACATCTGGCAGTCTGATGGACGAATCTGGGTTTGCGGATGCCAGGAGAACGCTACCTGCCCGAATGCATAGGTGCCAAAAGTTTGGTGGAGGAGTAAATGGTCTGGGACTGTTGGTTCGGGCGAGGCCTCTTTGTTCCAGTGAAGGGAAATCTTAACGCTACAGCATACAATGACATTCTAGACAATTTTGTGCTTCCAACTTTGGGGCAAAAGTTTGGGGAAGGCCCTTTTGCTGTTTCAGCATGACAACGCGCCCATGCACAAAGCGACGTCCATACAGAAATGGTTTGTCGAGATTGGTGTTGAAGAACATGACTGATCTGCAGTGCCCTGTCCTCAACCCCATCAAACACCTTTGGGAGGAATTGGAACACCGACAGTGAGCCAGGCTTAATCGTCCAACATCAGTTCTCGACCTCACTAATGCTCTTGTGGCTGAATGGAAGCAAGTCTCTGCAGCAATGTTTCAACATCTAGTTGAAAGCCTTCCCAGAAGAGTGGAGGCTGTTATAGCAGCAAAGGAGAACCAACTCCATTTTAATGCCCATCATTTGGAAATGAGATGTTCGACAAGCAGGTATCCACATACATTTGGTCATGTAGTGTTGCTATTTACGAGGCTACTGTGAAGTGGGTACAATTATAAGTATGAAAGATGGGACGAATGGTAGCCTATCCTAACTTGTTGTAGGTCTATAGGCTATTTCGCGGGAATGAAACCACCACAGTCAGAAAAGGTGAGGAATTTATTCTGCAATGATCATGGAAATAAATAATAGGAAATACATGCCCATTTTAAGGCCTCCCAGGTGGCACAGTGGTTAAGGGCGCTGTACTGCAGCGCCAGCTGAGCCACCAGAGACCCTGGGTTCGGGCCCAGACTCTGTCATAACCGGCCGCGACCGGGAGGTCCGTGGGGTGATGCACAATTGGCCTAGTGTCGTCCAGGTTAGGGAGGGTTTGGTCAGTAGGGAAATCCTTGTCTCATCGCGAACCAGTGACTCCTGTGGCAGGCCGGGTGCAGTATGCGCTAACCAAGGTTGCACGGTGTGTCCTCTGACACATTGGTGCTTCTGGGTTGGATGGTGCTGTGTTAAGAAGCAGTGCAGCTTGGTTGGGTTGTGTATCGGAGGACGCATGACTTTCAACCTTTGTCTCTCCCAAGCCCGTACAGGAGTTGTAGCGATGAGACAAGATAGTAGTCGAACTTGGGGGGAAATTTTTTTTAAAACACAAAAGAAATACATGCCCATTTCTAATTATTTTTAATGCAAAGATAAAATAGATTGTAGCTGTTCTCACTAACGGCAAATAATTGCATCTTGTTATTATATTTAGCTACCTGTTGTATTGTTATGAATAGGAGTGTCATCATACAGGACAATCCCATTTCCACAAGGCTACTAGGCTTTAGCTTTCTTGCAATGCAATACCTCAACCACTAGAAACAGTGCGTACATGGTCTGAAGTTTGCAGGAGGATCAGCACATTATCATGTCAAGTTCAGTTTTTATGAATGCCATCTTTTGGTTGAAAACTGACTGCATGAATACATTTTGTGTAACAATTCAGTAGTTATTTGTCATAAGGGATATGACCCTGACACTTTCCATTCAGATAACTGATTAGGTTTGGAGAGGTGGAATGCTGGAAGCCACACTCTGCCAAATGATAAAATGGCCTGTAATGACAGACAATCACATTGAGTCCCAGAGAATAGGATGGTTTAAATGGTTAAATGTTAACTATCCCTTAAGTAAACTTAAAAATATGTTTTAAAAGACTCTCCGGATTGTAATCTTAATTGTAAATGGTTTTAAATAGAGAGACAAGAGAAGGTGTTCCTAACATTATCCACATCTCCATCACATCTCCATCACATTTCAAAAACATTTTTGAAAATAGATCTTGAGATAGAAGCCATCCTTAAAGTCAAGCGTAATATAAATGTTGGGTTTATATTGGCAGCCTGCTGCAGTATGCAAACCTGTTGCTGGCAAATCTGAACTAAAATGTATGGAGTTAAATGGGAGCAAGACCCAAACTACAACCTTTTGTTCCCACTGTTGAAGCCAGTTCAAGACCAGCAGTGCATAAAGTTGATATCTGTCTGTTTGATGCTGTTTCCACCATCCTAGGATACTTCCAAGATATGCTATCCAGTCATAATTGTTTTTTAATAATCCATGTGAGCTGTGGGCAAGCGTTTAGAGTATAGAGTGCAGAATCAGCACTTACAATTGGCCATTTCATCTTTTGATGTTTTGAATGTCATACTAAGTGTATATGATATCCGAGTTGGCAATCTCCAGACCACGACCCATTTGTATATTACTGAAATCTCCTAATGGGAGCTAAACTGAGGTCAATTAGACCTGTAGTTACGCTTAGTACAATCTCTCCCCAAAGTACACGATTCATAACCTAACAGGCCATTTTTGCCAACTGCATATTGCGTTGTACGGTCAGAACTGATATTGATCATTCAGTACAGATTAGTCTCTCCAAGTAACGGCCATGGTGAAGTGACCTTATCTATGTGATTGACTTGGCTAGGCCTCGGACCTGACAGATTTGAGCTTTGAGAGAGCTGGCAGTGGGTTATGTTCTACAAACTACTCACAATTTCCGGAAAACGATTGTGAAATATTATAATCTTATAGTAACTGAGTTCCCAGTCAGTGTCATCATTAGGTCATTCTTCCACAGAATGAATTTGTCTTTTATAAGATGCCAATGCATAACTTTTGACAAAGTCTATTCTGGTCTGTTCTGACTGAGCTCAGAGAGTAACACTGAGTGAGAGTGTCAGTGTTCATCATGTCTCTCTGCACTGACATTGATAATATATACCATACCAGCAGCATGGCCGGACTACCGCATTTGGGGCCACGGGACACATACCTCCAGGGGAAAACAGCTAACTTTTTTAGGAAAACAGCGAACTTCCTGCATTTCAATACATTTTGCCATGGGGCAGAGAGAAAAATGTGCAGTTTTATAATGCTATTCTACACATTTTGTCATGAGGCTGAGATATTTAAAAAAAAATAGTTTTGAAGGTAATTTCCTGCTATTCTACACATTTTGCTATGAGAATGAGAGTAAATGGTGTAGTTTTACCTTCTTAAGAATCGGAGTCCGGTGAAACTGGAGTCCGTGCAATTAAAAAAATAATCATAAATAATACGGATTTTAAACATTTATGTACATATACAGTGGGGCAAAAAAGTATTTAGTCAGCCACCAATTGTGCAAGTTCTCCCACTTAAAAAGATGAGAGCCCTATAATTTTCATCATAGGTACACTTCAACTATGACAGACAAAATGAGGGAAAAAAATCCAGAAAATCACATTGTAGGATTTTTATGAATTTATTTGCAAATTATGGTGGAAAATAAGTATCTGGTCAATAACAAAAGTTTATCTCAATACTATGTTATATACCCTTTGTTGGCAATGACAGAGGTCACACTTTTTCTGTAAGTCTTCACAAGGTTTTCACACACTGTTGCTGGTATTTTGGCCCATTCCTCCATGCAGATCTCCTCCAGAGCAGTGATGTTTTGGGGCTGTTGCTGGGCAACACGGACTTTCAACTTTTTAAGTGGGAGAACTTGCACAATTGGTGGCTGACAAAATACTTTTTTGCCCCACTGTAAGTGTCTTATATCGGCTGAAAGCTTAAATTCTTGTTAATCTAACTGCACTGTCTGATTTACAGTAGCTATTACAGCGAAAACATACCATGCGATTGATTGAGGACAGGTTTCATAAATTCACATAAAGATGAAATATTCACTTACTTTTTGAAAATCTTCCTCTGATTTGTCATCAAAATGATACCAGCTATAACATGTAGGGTCATTTTGTTAGATAAAATCGTTCTTTATATCCCAAAAAGTCAGTTCAGCTGGTGCCATCGATTTTAGTAATCGACTCATTCAACTTGCAGAGAAAGGAATCCAAAAATCTACCCTTAAACTTTGTTTCAACAAGACAAAATATTTGTTTATTTACGCCTCAGATACCCTAAAATGTAATCAAACTACAATATTTCATTCGGAAAGAACTATGTTCAATAGGAAACCGATTTTAACAGGTGCATAACGTCTTCATGGAGCGCGCAAACACAAATTTCCAAGACTGTGTCCCTCTACTAAAACTGTTACTTCTTCTTTGTTTTTGAAGTTACAAGTCTGAAACCTTGAACATAGACTGCTGACACCCTGTGGAAGCCATAGGAATTGCATCCAGGGAGCTAATTTCCCATATGAAAATTCTTTCTCTTGCATTTCTAAGAGAATGGTTTCTCCCAAAACATTATTTCCAGTTGGTTTTTCTTTGGATTTTCTCCTACCATATCTATTGTTATATTCTCCATCTCCTGATTTTCTTTCCAATGGTACCAATAACAGTTGAAGTCGGAAGTTTACATACACTTTAGCCAAATACATTTAAACTCAGTTTTTCACAATTCCTGACATTTAATCCTAGTAAAAATCTTAGGTCAGTTAGGAACACCACTTTATTTTAATAATGTGAAACGTCAGAATAATAGTAGAGCTTTTATTTCTTTCATCACATTCCCAGTGGGTCAGAGGTTTACATATTCTCAATTAGTATTTGGTAGCATTGCCTTTATATTGTTTAACCTGGGTCAAACGTTTCGAGTAGCCTTCCACATACTTCCCACAATAAGTTGGGTGAATTTTGGCCCATTACTCTTGACAGAGCTGGTGTAACTGAGTCAGGTTTGTAGGCATCCTTGCTCGCACACGCTTTTTCAGTTCTGTCCACACATTTTCTATAGGATTGAGGTCAGGGCTTTGTGATGGCCACTCCAATACCTGGACTTTGTTGTCCTTAAGCCCATTTGCCACAACTTTGGAAGCATGCTTGGGGTCATTGGCAATTTGGAAGACCCTTTATGACCAAGCTTTAACTTCCTGACTGATGTCTTGAGATGTTGCTTGAGAGTTGGACTAGGAACCGAAAGGTTGCAAGATTGAATCCCTGAGCTGACAAGGTAAAAATCTGTCGTTCTGCTCCTGAAAAGGGCAGTTAACCCAGTGTTCCCAGGACGTCATTGAAAATAAGAATTTGTTCATAACTGACTTGCCTAGTTAAATTAAGGTAAAATATAAAAATGCTCCTTCAATATATCCACATAATTTTCCCTCCTCTTGATGCCATCTATTTTGTGAAGTGCACCAGTCCCTCCTGCAGCAAAGCACCCCCACAACATGATGCTGCCAACCCCGTGCTTCACGGTTGGGATGCTGTTCTTCGGCTTGCAAGCCTCCAAATTTTTCTTCTAAACATAACAATGGTCATTATAGCCAAACAGTTTCATCAGACCAGAGGACATTTCTCCAAAAAGTACGATCTTTGTCTCCATGTGCAGTTGCAAACCGTAGTCTGGATTTTTTATGGCAGTTTTGGAGCAGTGGCTTCTTCCTTGCTGTCGAGATAGGACTCGTTTTACTGTGGATATAGATACTTTTGTACCTGTTTCCTCCAGCATCTTCACAAGGTCCTTTGCTGTTGTTCTGGGATTGATTTGCAATTTTCGCACCAAAGTATGTTCATATCTAGGAAACAGAACCCGTCTCCTTCCTGAGTGGCATTACGGCTGCGTGGTCCCATGGTGTTTATACTTGCTCATTATTGTTTGTACAGATAAACGTGGTACCTTCAGGCGTTTGGAAATTGCACCCAAGGATGAACCAGACTTGTGAAGGTCTACAATTTATTTTCTGAGGTCTTGGCTGATTTATTTTGATGTTCCCATGATGTCAAGCAAAGAGGCACTGAGTTTGAAGGTAGTCCTTGAAATACATCCACAGGTACACTTCCAATTGACTCAAATGTTGTCAATTAGCCTATCAGAAGCTTCTAAAGCCATGACATAATTTTCTGGAATTTTCCAAGCTGTTTAAAGGCACAGTCAACTTAGTGTATGTAAACTTCTGACCAGCTGGAATTGTGATACAGTGAATTATAAGTGAAATATTCTGTCTGTAAACAATTGCTGGAATAATTACTTGTGTCATGCACAAAGTAGATGTCCTAAACGACTTGCCAAAACTATAGTTTGTTAACAAGAAATTTGTGGAGTGGTTGAAAAATGGGATTTAATGACTCCGACCTAAGTGTATGAAAACTTCCGACTTCAACTGTATATGCATATCCTGGCTTCAGGGCCTGAACTACAGGCAGTTTTCTTTGGGCATGTAATTCAGGCAGGAAGTGGAGAAAAAAGGGCAGAGCCCTAAGAAGTCCTGCACTTCTACACAGTTTGCAATTGTTTATGATGTGTTTATATGCTATCTGGGGGCCCCCTGGTGGTTGGGGATCCCGGGGTACGTGCCTTGCTTGCCGGTTCAGTAAGCCAACCCTGACCAGCAGGTCATAAAATGCTATAGTATACTCAGGTGCTTTTGTAGAGGAGCCAAACATAAACATAAGGCTATAAGGCAGTATGATTGTAAGTTATCATGGCTCAGGACAAGACCCAGATGCAGACACTTCAAATAACAGACGTCTATTTATAAAACAGGGGGCAGGCAAATGACAGGTCAAGGGCAGGCAGAGGTCGGTAGTCCAGGGCAGAGTCCGTAAGGTACAGAGCGGCAGGCAGGCTCCGGGTCGGGGGCAGGCAGAGGTCAGTAGTCCAGGGCAGAGTCAAAAGGTACAGAGCGGCAGGCAGGCTCCGGGTCGGGGGCAGGCAGAGGTCAGTAATCCAGGGCAGAGTCCGTAAGGTACACAGCGGCAGGCAGGCTCCGGGTCGGGGGCAGGCAGAGGTCAGTAATCCAGGGCAGAGTCCGTAAGGTACAGAGCGGCAGGCAGGCTCCGGGTCGGGGGCAGGCAGAGGTCAGTAATCCAGGGCAGAGTCCGTAAGGTACAGAGCGGCAGGCAGGCTCCGGGTCGGGGGCAGGCAGAGGTCAGTAATCCAGGGCAGTGTCAAAAGGTAGAGAATGGCATGCAGGCAGGCTCAGAGTCAGTGCAGGCAGAATGATCAAAACTGTGATCAAAACTATAAAACAGGGGCTCAAGAAAACAGGAGTATGAAAAACACGCTGGTAGGCTTGACGAGACAAGATGAACTGGCAACAGACAAACAGAGAACACAGGTATACATGCACAGGGGATGATGGGGAAGATGGGTGACATCTGGAGGGTGGTGGATACAAACACAATGACAGGTGAAACAGTACAGGGTGTGACTATAAGTAATCATTTGGCAAGGATGGAGTGAGACGTGATATTGATTTCTTGTTGTTCCTGGAAATACAAAGTACCAAAGATTAAATTGAACAAATAAAAAAACTTCCAAAGAAATATAGGGACCATCTATGGACATCTAGGTCATACTGGCTGTCTTTAGCAACAGCTAAACTGTGTCACAAGTTTCCACGTGATCATCCTCATTCTCAAACCATTGGAGGAGAAACTGGTTGGATGGATTTCCCAACTTTAAAACAGTTGTTTCATATACCCAGTTTGGCTGTAACTGGTGGTTAAAGCAGTCTTCCAGGTGGAAACAGACGGGAAGCTTTAAACTTGTGAAACCTCAGATAAAGTTTGTGGGAGTTTCCCTGAGCCCAAGCCACTGTGCTCCGCCTTGACGTCATACATACTCAGCACACAACCACCTGCTTAGATACAGGAACTAGATAGGCTACGCAGAGTGCACAGTTTACACAGAGAATTTCCTATCTAGACTTATGCTTCCTTTTCAATTGTTCATGGTGGAAACTGTAACATGAAATTGTATCATGATGTAATCAGCTGTGTGATCAGCTGTATAATAAAGCTGTGATTGACCATACTTGCTTGGAACTGGTTTCGATAGTATTATTATGTGTGGCAAAGGGACACCATTACATTATGGATCGAAACGGAATGATTTCACACAGGTTTCAAAGTGATTTACCCTTTCCACATACTATGCCCATTTTTAGGGACAGATTCAAAACTGAAGTCGGAGGCCTGTGATGCCTGTCCAGCTTGAATATAGTCTTAATGCTGACCACTGCATGAATTCAACAGGACCAGAGTCTTTTGCACTTCCCAACACCATGGCAACCCTGTGGAAATTGGGAGATAAGTGTTGTGCCTCTGAAACGGGTGCCATCTGGCCTGGTGTGGCGGCTGGGCTTTGCCCATTGACTCGAGTGCCTTAACACACAACCCAAGAGTGTTTGGTTAATGCTTTGTGCTCCCATGGCTCTTGAGGAAAGGTCTTTGTGGGAAAGAAGAGGCTTTTGGGAATTATTGAGAGCATACACAGACTTAAGGTAACCTCAGAACTGAATCCTACTGGAACACTTAATCCTACTGGAACACTTAATCCTACTGGAACACTTAATCCTACTGGAACACTTAATCATACTGGAACACTTAATCCTACTGGAACACTTAATCCTATTGGAACACTTAATCCTATTGGAACACTTAATCCTATTGGAACACTTAATCCTACTGGAACACTTAATCCTACTGGAAAATTGCAGCTCATTCCTAACCCCATCAATCTATTTGTATTATGCAGTTCTATCTACACTGCAATTTACTATAATTATTGAACTGTCTACACAGTTCTTAAAAGAGGGGTAATGATGATTACAGAATAAAGTATTGACACAAGGCCTTGAGGGCAATTGCTGTTTTACTAGCACCAGTTTAAGGAAATACGCAATAAGGCCAATCCACTCAACATGCCCACACCATAGACACAATTGTGTCCCCTAGTGCACTTACTTTGTATTACCTCAATAAACAATTACCTCCGTCCTCATTACTGTCTTGTTCATGCCTTTATTAAATATATCTAACTTGATTGTTGAAATATTTGATAAAGTAATTGCACCTGTAAATAAAAAATACTGTAGATCTTATGGATAAATGCAAAAACCTATAACCTAATGCAAGTTTGTGCTGCACAGATACTGACATCATGAATGCTGTTAGGCTACATTGGTCCGGGGCAGATAATCAGACTGACCTAACTCTCTACATCCTGAAAGTGATCATTCCCAGTGGTATAAAGTACATTTACATTTACATTTAAGTCATTTAGCAGACGCTCTTATCCAGAGCGACTTACAAATTGGTGAATTCACCTTCTGACATCCAGTGGAACAGCCACTTTACAATAGTGCATCGTAGAAATACTTTAAAGTACTACTTAAGTCGTTTTTTGAGGGCATTTGTACTTTACTTTACTATTTATTTTTTTGGACAACTTTTACTTTTACTTCACCACATTTCTCAATAAAATAATGTACTTTTTGCTCCCTAAATTTTCCTTGACACCCAAAAATATTTGTTACATTTTATATGCTTAGCGGGACAGGAAAATGGTCCAATTCACACACTTTTCAAGAGAATAAGTGGTCATCCCTACTGCCTCTGATCGGACTCACCAAACACAAATGCATAAGTTGTAAATGATGTCTGAGTGTTAGAGTGTGCCCCTGGCTATCTGTAATGATGTCTGAGTGTTAGAGTGTGCCCCTGGCTATCTGTAATGATGTCTGAGTGTTAGAGTGTGCCCCTGGCTATCTGTAATGATGTCTGAGTGTTAGAGTGTGCCCCTGGCTATCTGTAATGATGTCTGAGTGTTATAGTGTGCCCCTGGCTATCTGTAATGATGTCTGAGTGTTAGAGTGTGCCCCTGGCTATCTGTAATGATGTCTGAGTGTTAGTTTGCCCCTGGCTATCTGTAATGATGTCTGAGTGTTAGAGTGTGCCCCTGGCTATCTGTAATGATGTCTGAGTGTTAGAGTGTGCCCCTGGCTATCTGTAATGATGTCTGAGTGTTAGAGTGTGCCCCTGGCTATCTGTAATGATGTCTGAGTGTTAGAGTGTGCCCCTGGCTATCTGTAATGATGTCTGAGTGTTAGAGTGTGCCCCTGGCTATCTGTAATGATGCCTGAGTGTTAGAGTGTGCCCCTGGCTATCTGTAATGATGTCTGAGTGTTAGAGTGTGCCCCTGGCTATCTGTAATGATGTCTGAGTGTTAGAGTGTGCCCCTGGCTATCTGTAATGATGTTTGAGTGTTAGAGTGTGCCCCTGGCTATCTGTAATGATGTCTGAGTGTTAGAGTGTGCCCCTGGCTATCTGTAATGATGTCTGAGTGTTAGAGTGTGCCCCTGGCTATCTGTAATGATGTCTGAGTGTTAGAGTGTGCCCCTGGCTATCTGTAATGATGTCTGAGTGTGAGAGTGTGCCCCTGGCTATCTGCAATGATGTCTGCGTGTTATAGTGTGCCCCTGGCTATCTGTAATGATGTCTGAGTGTTAGAGTGTGCCCCTGGCTATCTGTAATGATGTCTAAGTGTTAGAGTGTGCCCCTGGCTATCTGTAATGATGTCTGAGTGTTAGAGTGGCCCCTGGCTATCTGTAATGATGTCTGAGTGTTAGAGTGTACCCCTGGCTATCTGTAATGATGTCTGAGTGTTAGAGTGTGCCCCTGGCTATCTGTAATGATGTCTAAGTGTTAGAGTGGCCCCTGGCTATCTGTAATGATGTCTGAGTGTTAGAATGGCCCCTGGCTATGGTGCCGTCTGCTTTGCTTAATATAAGGAATTTGCAATGATTAATACTTTTACTTTCGATACTTAATAATATTTTATCAATTACATTTAGTTTTGAAACTTAAGTACATTTAGAACCAAATACTTTTTTGACTTTTACTTAAGTAGTATTTTACTCTGTAACTTTCACTGTTACTTGAGTAACGTTCTATTAAGGTATCTAAACTTTTACTCAAGTATGATAATGTGATATGTTTTTCACTACTGATCATTCTAGTGGATTCTGTGAACTGTTTCTTCCCAGGAGGACATTCACTAGAACCACACCACCCAATAGAGAACACATCAAGATAAATCTTCACCCATATAGTGTCCTGTCAGTCCTGTCAAGTTAGGGGTGTGGTCGAAACTGGGGTTTATCCATTCTTTTTCTATGCTCTGGATACAGCATAACCTGTTATATGAAATAAAGACAACTCAATTCTATCTGTAGTCAGCAAAACCACACATATGGGCACCCTATTATATTTGTCAGAATATAAGTCCTTCTAACCTTTGTTGCAATAGAGATTGCCATTTTGGTGGGCATATCAATCTTGTCAGTTGTCAGGAATGAAGATTATGTTTGAATTGAGTTGACATACTGCATACAGGGAAAAAAATAATTCAGAAAAAACATTATGAGCTTGACTGAAATGACTGAAAATCACGTTGATGAACAGAAGAAAGTCTTCTGAAAATATATTCTGAGCTTGACTGAAATGACTGAATCTCACTTTGATATATGTTCTCCGCTACCTATCCTACTGATGAGGCAGCCGCCATGGAAAATTACATCTCCAGAAGACCCGAGATCACAGATTCATCCAAAGATATTCACAGTTCTCCTGAGTCCCAAGCCCAACATATAGGGTGTAAACACAGACCAGGAGAGCAAATGAATGCTATTAAGAGAAACAACACATTAGCAAGAAGCATAATATCATTTGATGATCCACATAAACCACTAAGCACCATTCCCAAAAGAGATGGTATGCATCCTGACGAACAGGTACTTTCATGAATAGCTGCAATTGCACAACAAACAGCGTAAACTCTCACAGTGTATCAAACAATCACTTGTTTGTGAAGGAAATTGTCTTTTCCCCATCTTCCCTCTGTAAGAACAAACTGTTGAAATTGTCCACATTGCGTTGTATACTGGTTGTCCACAGGGTGGCAGTCTAGTCATATCCCTAAAATCGATGTCAATAGGCAAGTAAAATAACCCAAAAGATCAGTGTATGCTACTGTATACTCTCTCTATGCCTTTAGAAAGTATACATACCCCTTGACTTGTTCTTCATTTTGTTGTGTTATAGCGTGATTTCAAAATGGATTAAATTTGAGGGGGTTTTCTCACGCATCTACACACAATACCTAATAATGAGAAAGTGAAAACATGTTTTTAGAAAATGTTACAAATGTACTGAAAATTAAATACAGAAATATCTCATTTACATAAGTATTCACACCCCTGAGTCAATACATGTTAGAATAACCTTTGGCGGTGATTACAGTCTTTCTGGGTATGTCTCTAAGAGATTTGCCCATTTCTTAAAACAATTAAGGGCCTTCAAGGGCCTCCTGAATGGAGCAGTGGTCTAAGGCACTGCCTCGCAGTGCTTGAGGTGTCACTACAGACCCGGGTTTGTTCCCAAGCTGTGGTAGGTGTCACAGGTGTCACGACCTTGTTGTGGAATGCGCACTTATAAGCCCTTAACCAACAATGCAGTTCAAGAAAGAGTTAAGAAAATATTTACCAAATAAACTAAAGTAAAAACGAATAAAAAGTAACACAATAAAATAACAATAACGAGGCTGTATACACGGGGTACAGGTATAGAGTCAATGTGCGGGGAACAGGTTAGTTGAGGTCATTTGTTCATGTAGATATTGTAGGGTTAAAGTGACAATGCATATATAATAAACAGTGAGTAGGGGGGGGGGGGCAATATAGACAGTCCGGGTGGCCTCGAGATTGGTTGTTCAGCAGTCTTATGGCTTGGGGGTAGACACTGTTATGGAGCCTTTTTGTCCTTGACTTGACGCTCCTGTACCACTTGCTGTGCGGTAGTAGAGAGAACAGTCTATGACTTGGGTGACTGGAATCTTTGACAATTTTCCTCTGACACGCCTAGTATATAGGTCCTGGATGTCAGGAAGCTTGGCCCCAGTGATGTACTGGGCCGTACACACTACCCTCTGTAGCACCTTACGGTCAGATGCTCTCAATGGTGCAGCTCTAGAACTTTTTGGGGATCCGGGGCACCATGCCAAATCTTTTCATTCTCCTGAGGGATAAAAGGTGTTGTCGCGCCCTCTTCACGACTTTCTTGGTGTGTTTGGATGATGATAGTTTGTTGGTGATGTGGACACCAAGCAATTTGAAACTCTCGACCCACTCCACCACAGCCCCGTCCATGTTAATGGGGCCCGTTCGGCCCGCCTTTTCCTGTAGTCCACGATCAGCTCCTTTGTCTTACTCACATTGAGGGAGAGGTTGTCGTCCTGGCATCACACTGCCAGGTCCCTGACCTCCCCCCTATAGGCTGTCTCATCATTTTTGGTAATCAGGTATACCACTGTTGTGTCGTCAGGCAAACTTAATGATGGTGTTGGAGTCGTGTTTGACCACGCAGTCATGGGTGAACGGGGGATTAAGGGGATTAAGCATGCACCCCTGAGGGGCCCCAGTGTTGAGGATCAGCGTGGCAGATGTGTTGTTATCGCCCCTGATCATTGCTAGACAACCATTTTCAAGTCTTGCCATTGATTTTCAAGCAGATTTAAGTCAAAACTGTCACTCTGCCACTCAGGAACATTCACTGTTTTCTTGGTAAGCAATTCCACTATAGATTTTGCCTTGTATTTTAGGTTATTATCCTGCTGAAAGGTGAATTCATCTCCCAGTGTCTGGTAGAAAGCAGACTGAACCAGGTTTTCCTTTAGGATTTCGCCTGTGCTCAGCTCCATTCCATTTATTTTTTATCCTGAAAAATTCCCCAGTCCTTAATGATTACAAGAGTACCCATAACATGATGCAGCCACCACTATGCTTGAAAATATGAAGAGTGGTACTCAGTATTGTGTTGTAATGGATTTTCCCCAAACATAACACTTTTTATTCTGGACAATAAGTTAATAGATTTTCCACATTTTTTTGCAATATTTCTTTAGTCCCTTGTTGCAAATAGGATGCATGTTTTGGAATATTTTTATTCTGTACAGGTTTCCTTCTTTTCACTCTGTCAATTATGTTAGCATTGTGGAGTAACTACAATGTTGTTGATCCATCCTCAGTTTTTCCTGTCACAACCATTAAACTGTAACTGTTTTAAAGTCACCATTAGCTTCATGGTGAATTCGCTGAGCGGTTTCCTTTCTCTCCAGCAACTGAGTTAGGAAGGATGGCTGTGTCTTTGTAGTGACTGTGTGTGTTGATACACCATCCAAAGTGTAATTAATAACTTCACCATGCTCAAAGGGATATTCAATGCCCTTCTTAGTGAGGCATTGGAAAACCTCCCTGATCTTTGTGGTTGAATCTGTGTTTGAAATTCACTGCTCGACTGAGGGAGCTTACAGATAATTGTATGTGTGGAGTACAGAAATTAGGTAGTTCAAAAATCATGTTAAACACTATTATTGCACATGGAGTGAGTCCAAGCAACTTATTACGTGACTTGTTAAGCACATTTTTACTTCTGAACTTATTTAGGCTTGCCATAACAAAGTGGTTGAGTATTTATTGACTCAAGATATTTCAGCTTTTTATTTTTTATTCATTTGTATAAAAATCTGAAAACATACTTCCACTTTGACATTATGGGGTATTTTGTGTATGCTAGTGACAACAAATCCAAATGTAACACATTTTAAATTCAGATTGTAACACAACAACATACTTTCTGAAGGCACTATATTACTATTTCAACAATATGTGAAATATACTACAGCCTAAGACAGAGCATTTCTGTCAAATACAGGAGGCTGATGAGTGCTCAGTAATAGTTCAGCTCACTCAGATCAACAATAACAGTCAGATCTTGTTGTCGCAGGCAGCAGTAGTGTTGAGTGTGGTTCTGCTATAGAAGAAGCCACCTCAAGGTCATGAAACTCATGTTTCTCCCATGAATAACCCAGAGTCTGTCTTAGGTGTCTCTGACTGTACTGGAGTAGAGAGTAGACAGAGATCAGCCTGACTGCAACCAAACCTCAACAACAACAGGGCCGTCAAAGCTTTATTTACTGTAACTCCACAGATGCAAATCAATCCTATAATCCCATCCATTCATACAACATAATACAGATTCCTTAGCTAATTAATTACTAATACACAGAGGGTGATGCCATCGTTAACCAGTCATGGTCAGGTCATGTCACATGTAAGGTCTGGTAAGTAATGCCTACTGGGTTGAGTTACAGAAATATCACTGTCCAATTACTCATACTAGAACCCAGAGGAGATCTTATGAATGATCCATCAATGATCCTATCTGGCTGCCAATACCAGGCAGGATTGGTCCGTTTTTGGCCACAGAAGAAATTCTCTGGGCCAGTTCAAGCCAAGGGAACAACCTTGGGGTCGGGGAGGCATTTATCAGAGGGCATTGATTCCCTGTTAAGTTGCCCTTGGGTAGACAGTGATCATGGGAGAGAAAGCTCAACCTTGTGCCTTAAACGTCAGACTGGACAAATTGGTTTGGTTATGCTTGCCCTCTCGGGAGGAGAGAGGGGCATTGTGGGTTATGTGGATGCATGCGCTGTGTCTTTTGTGGTAAGGCAGATCAATATGTGAAACAGGGAAGCTGTCAGACTGAGATGGAGGGTGAGCATGGTGCTGCAAGCAAGAGATGGCTGACAGGATACATCAATGGAGTGCTTAACAGTTATCTGGCATGTTAGTGGATAAACACTAAGCACAATGATCTTTGTTCGAATCAAAATCAAATCACATTTATTGGTTGAGTTCACATATTATGCAGATGTTATCGCAGGTGTAGTGCAATACTTACACTGTATGTTCCGAGCTCCAATGGTACAGTAATACCTAACAATACAAAAAAATACAAGCAAATTCCAAAACTAATATGGGGTGAATATGGGGTGTTACAGCACAGAACATAATGATTACACAAGTAAGAGATATAAGTTTAATTGTAACCCATGGAAATCTCTGCATGTATTAGGTAATCCCAGTAGTGGTCCAGTATTATAGGGGCCAGTATGGCAACCCTAAAGATGAGGACCTATGGACATGGATACCCTTACAAAAAAAAACGTTGAAATACGCAGTTTTACATATGAAAAATAAGCGTGAAAAAATCCATATAAAACTTTGCACGTGTCTGACTCATGAATGTGACATTTTTCATGTGATTTGTTTACAAGTCAAAAATCCATGTAAAACTTCTGTCTGAAAATCAGGTATTTTAGATTTTTTATGTGACATTTTGTCACATCTCCTGCTCCTCCCCTCCGACGTACAATGTTGCCGGAATACTAACCACCAGTCCTGGGATTCATCATTACGCACACCTGTCACTCATCATTACGCGCACCTGTGAATCATTTTGATTACCTTCATCATTTCCTCCCCTTTATATGTCACTCTCTTATGTTCACTCACCAGTTGTTATTATTCTTGTGTACCGATGTGTAGCCACATGGAATTGTCTCGTTCTTGGTTTTGTTGTTTTATTAAACGTTTCACCTGCTCCATTATTAATCAATCAATCACATTTATTTACAAAGCCTTTCTTACATCAGCTGATGTCACAAAGTGCTGTACAGAAACCCAGCATAAAACCACAAACAGGAAGAAGTGCAGGTGTAGAAGCACGGTGGCTAGGAAAAACTCCCAAGAAAGGCCAGAACCTAGGAAGAAACCTAGAGGCACCAGGCTATGAGGGGTGGCCAGTCCTCTTCTGGCTGTGCCGGGTGGAGATTATAACAGAACATGGCCAAGATGTTCAAATGTTCATAGATGACCAGCAGGGTCAAATAATAATAATCACAGTGGTTGTCGAGGGTGCAACAGGTCAGCACCTCAGGAGTAAATGTCATAGCCGATCTGATATTACTAGCCGATATTACAGAATACCAACTCAAACTATGGAAGCAGCAGGAAAATCTTATATCTCTCAGACGGTCGACGAACAAGGGTACCTTCTACGTCAACACCATGACCAGCTGGCTCAACTGGGGATGGCCATGGAAGAGGTTCTCAGTTCTATTTTTCACACCAGTTGGGAGCCCCCACCACTGAGAGGTCTAAGGTTGCCATGGTTATTTCTCTGCTGACCGGGTGGGCATTGGAATGGGCTATGGCCATCAAGGAGAGAGGAGAGAAGGAACTAGATTCTTATGAGGGGTTCATGGCTCTGTTCAAAATGCATTTTCGATCATCCCGCGGAAAGCAGAGAGGGAGGTGAGCGTCTGCTTCAACTACAGCAGGGGGATCAGACGGCTGCTGAGCATTAGCAGCTTCCAGTGGATAGAATGAGCCGGCGCTTCGCTCGTTATTTAGAAGAGGGCTGCGTGAGGAGGTCCAGACAAAACTGGCCTGTCGGGATGACAAGCTCCCCCTGGATGCACTCATTGCGATGGCCATCCGTCTGGATAACCTTCTCCTGGGAGCGTTGAAATTCTCTTCGTTTCTCTCCCTCCTTTGGCGAGTACTCGGGATCAGGGCCGGAACCAATGGAGGTAGGGGTCACATGCCTTTCTGCTGCAGAATGACTCAGACGGATACAGCAAGGGCTTTGTCTGTACTGTGGGCAAGGAGGGCACAAGCTCCAGCGGTGTCCGGTACTTCAGAATCTGAGATTCACTAGAGCAGAGGGACGGTCACGGGATGTTTCATCCCCTGGACCAGGAGTGAGTATTCCAGATTCAGCTCTTCCTGCTAGATACTTTTTTGGTGTTCATCACTCTGGCAGACTGTTCCTCATGTACTGTGTCTACAGCTTTAGTGGATTCTGGCACCGCGGGGAACTTTATGGATCAGACCCTTGCCTTCTCCCTCAACATTACCATCTGCTCTCCTCTCCTTTTCCGGTTTAAGGTCTTGACTGTCGGCCATTAGGATCTGGAACCATCACACACATCACTCAACCACTCACCCTCATCATGGAGTCCAATCACCAGGAGAACATCCCCTTATTCATTACCAGTGCTCGGGTTCACAAAAACATCCTCGGCCTCCCATGGCTCCAGCGCCATGACTTTACCATCTCATGGTCGTGGATGAGAATCACAGACTGGTCACCTGAATGCCGGAAGACCTGCATCCCTGTCCCCTGTGGTTCCACGTCGGTTGAGAGTCCTGTGGCTGCCCTTCAGCCCAACATCCCAGAGGAATACCAGGACCTAAGGGAGGTATTCTCCAAGACCTTCGCTACATGTCTCCCTCCTTATCGCACCGGGAACTGTGCCATCGACCTGTTTTCTGGTGCCATACCTACATGCAGACACATATACCCTCTGTCTGACTGAGACCCAGGCCATGGAGGATTACATTCAAGAGGCGCTCCAACCGGGTTTCATCCGCACATCCACGTCTCCTGCGTTGGCTGGTTTCTTTTTTTGTGGCCAAGAAGGAGGGAGGATTACACATGTATAGATTACAGAGGACTCAATGACATCACCACAAAGTATTGTTACCCTCTCCCATTGATGCTGTCAGCCATCGACCAGCTCTGCGGGGACCAGTTCTTCACCAAACTGGACTTGTGGAGTGCCTACAATCGCATCCACATCCACGAGGGGGGGATGAGTGGAAGACGGTGTTCAGCACGATGTTTGGTCACTACACGTACTTGGTTATGCCCTTTGGCTTAGCCAATGTCCGTCATTGTTCCAGGCATTTGTAAACGAGGTGTTCAGGGACATGCTCGGACGTCAGGTGACTGTATACATCGATGACATCCTGATATTCTCGACCAACCTGGAGGATCACATCACCCACGTTCGAGCAGTCCTGGAATGCCTCTTGGTCAGTCACCTGTTCGTAAAGGCGGAGAAGTTCCAATTCCATCAGAGGGCTGTATCCTTCTTGGATTACCAAATCAGCCCGCAGGGAGGGAAGATGGAGGACAAGAAGGTAGATGTGGTAATGTCATGGCCAGTCCCAACCACCATCAAGGGGTTACAATGGTTTTGGGGTTTGCCAACTTCTACCGCCACCTCATCAGGAACTTCAGCGCCGTCGCTGCCTCTCTCACCTCCCTACTCAAGGGTGGGCCTCGTAGGTTGGTGTGGTCTCTTTCACCTCCGCCCCCTTGCTAAAACACCCAGATCCCACGCTACTTTTTGTGGTTGAGATAGAAGTGTCTGAGGTGGGCGTGGGGACAGTTTTATCACAAAGACGGGGAAACCCATTGAAATTGTATCCTTGTGCTTTTTTCTCTAAGTCCGCGATCGGAAGCTACAGGCGGTGAAGTTGGCATTAGAGTAGTAGAGACACTGGCTGGAGGGCGCCAAGGAACCATTTGTCATCGGAACCGACCATCGGAACCTAGAATGCATAAGGACATTGAGGAGACTGAATCCGCACCAACCCAGGTGGACACTTTTCTTCACCAGGTTTGACTTCACGCTGATCTATTGCCCAGGTTCTAAGAACATCAAGGCCGATGTCCTGTCTCGTATCTACGATTCGGGAGAGGTTCCTGTCCAGAGTCGTAGGTCCAGTGGTTTGGGACGTAGATGTGGACATCCTTCAGGCTCTAGAGAGGGTGCCCACTCCCCAGAATTGTCCTCCCGAGCGCATCTACATTCCCACAGGGATACGGGATTGGCTGCTGACCTGGGCACACACAGCTGTTGTTGCCGGGCATCCAGGTATTTCTCGCACCATCCATTCCATCGCTGAGAAGTACTGGTGGCTCACCTTGGTGCAAGTTGTTACGCAGTATGTCAACTCCTCTTCCGTATGTGCTCAAACCAAGTTCCCCCGGAATGTTCCAGCAGGGAAGCTCCTGCCGCTTCCCGTGCCTCAGCGACCTTGGTCACATCTATCCATTGACTTTGTATCCGATCTCCCCCCTGTGATGGTTTCACCACCATTCTGGTGGTAGTGGATAGATTTTGATGTTGATTACTCCCTCTTTCTGGTCTCCCTACTCCAGGTCTCCAGGAGACTGAGGCACTCTTCCATCAGGTCTTCCAGCATTATGGCTTTCCGGAGTACATTGTCTCCGACCGTGGCCCCCAATTCACATCATGAGTATGGAGGGCCTTCTTGGATAAGCTCGGGGTCATGGTCAGCCTCACTTCCGGGTATCGGCCTCGGTCCAATGGGCAGGTGGAGAAGATGAACCAGGAGCTGGGGACGTTCCTGAGGAGTCACTGTCAGGAATGCCAGGGTGAGTGGACACGATTCCTTCCATGGGCAGAGTACGCCCAGAACTCCCTACATCACTTCCCCACTGGGTTGACCCCCCGTCCAGTGTGTTTTGGGTTTCCAGCCGGCCCTGGCCCCGTGGACCCGGGCCAGACCATGACTCCTGCAGTAGATGAGTGGTTCCAGGGTGAGGAGGAGGAGTGGAGCAACGTGCACGTGAGACTCCAACACGCCGTCCATTGTCAGAAGGAACAGGCAGACCGCCACTGCAGTGAAACCCCTGTGTTCCATCCTGGGGACCGCATCTGTCTCTCTACCAGGAACCTCCCACTCCGCCTGCCCTGCAAGAAACTGAGCCACCGGTTCATGGGGCCGTTCAAAGTTCTCCAGAGGGTCAACATGGTGACATACAGGTTACAACTACCCAGTCACTATCTTATCTCACCCTCTTTTCATGTCTCCCTTCTCAGGCCGGTGGTTCCTGGTCCCTTAGCTGATACTGTTCCCCACGACACATCTCCACCCTCCCCGGATATCAATGTGGTTCCAGATCACTACTTGACTCCCGACGTCGTGGGGGTCGGCTCCAGTATCCTGTGGACTGGGAGGGGTATGGCCCAGAGGATCGGTGTTGGGTTCCAGTAGAGGACATTCTGGACCCCAACATCATCCGTGATTTCCACCTTCACCGCCTGGACCGTTCCTCGGGGTTGTCCCTCTGGTCTGCATCGTCCTGTGGCTGGAGCCAAACATTAGGGGGAGGGGGATTACTGTCACAACTTCTCCTCCCCTCCGGCGTACGGCATCACTGGAATACTAACCACCAGTCCTGGGATTCATCATTACACACACCTGGCACTCATCATTACGCACACCTGTTCAACATTATGCTTCACACCTGGACTTCATTACCTTCATAATTTCCTCCCCTTTATATGTTACTCTCTTATGTTCACTCACCAGTAAGTATTATTCTTGTGTACTGGCGTGTAACCACAAGGAATTGTCTCCTTCCTGGTTTTATTGTTTTATTAAACATTGCACCTGGTTCGCGACTCATAGCTCCATTATTACACATTTTTCATGTGATTTGTTCATTTGTGTGCTCAAACGTCTGAAAACCATGTTATTTTTGTTGTTGTTGTAAGGGCACTCTCAGGAGTCACGGTCATAGTGCTAAATCAGGCTTACTTCCATCGTAAAGACAAGAGACCATACCACACTATAAACTTTCTATTACACAACAACACAGACACTTCAGTATGCTCACTTTGAAAAGCAGGCCAGAGGAGAGTCATCAAAGGCAATGTGGAAACCATCCCTCTACATGTCTCATATACCATGTGATGTTAACTGTTCTCTCTCTCTAATTTCATAATAACAAATGGCTGCCATTGGCATGTTATATAGATACAGTTTAGTGAGTGGTCAAGTAGGAGCAACTCATGACAACACTTCACTTGGTTAGGGATTCTACATACGTGAGGAAATGGGCCAACCGTAAATACCCAGAGCTTAATGAGTGTGTGTGAAGCCAGTGGAGGAGGACTGAGCTGAGAGAGGCTGATTTAAAGCGACACTGGTCCTGACCTGGGAGGGCATCATGCTCGGCCAACCATCTCCATACTGCTCTGAACACCAGCTAGTGGAGAAATCTTTGCTTTTAGATTGCCAATCTCCAAAAACATTTCTCTCATTACAGACAAATGACAGAGGCTGGTACAGAGGGCTCTTTTGAGACTTCCCAAATCCCTTCACCGGTCTCTTCCTCTCTGGTGACGTCGACCTTGAATCCCCAGAGTAAGTGGTGCCTCTTCTACCACCAGGGCTCAATGGGTTTTGGTCTGAGGAATGAACTCTCTTAATGACCGATAAAAGAGTGGCTACAGGCTGCGTGGTCAATGTTAGGGTCATAAATCTAGTCAGGGAGTAGAGTGGAGTGCAGACACCCACCACTACACTGACTCCACGGTAACATAGGCTTATCTCATAGTGCTGATGCATTTCAGGAAGGAAACTGCAGCGCAACCATAAACTTCGAAAATGACTGTCAACAGATAATTAATAGTTGATTGTGGATAATTAATAGTTGATTGAGTGTCTAGGTCTTCATCGATTGGTACTTTTATCAGAGATGCAGTACTAAGGTTTGGTTGATTAAGTGATAGAACTCCCATGGGACCTGGTCATAAACATGTGTTTTACAGAAGACACCTGATAAAATTCCATATCCATTCACCTATATTCATCTCTTCTTTCAATCAATGAGATTTGTATCTGGTAGCTGATAAAGAGAAAAGGTGGTTCTATGAATTTCATCACGTAGGTCTCAGTTTTTAGAGTGAAGTTTTATGGTGGAGGTGGTCAGTGATGAATGGCTTGATCATTCTATGTTTTTCTATTTTGGACACTCGCCTGCATTTTACACTTGCCTTACTCTTGCTTTCTTCAGAGACTTTTCCCCTCATAATTGTCTTAATCTCTGAGAATTATGTAAACCAAAACTATGAAATAACAGATATGGAATTGTGTAGTGTTAAACAAATCCAAATATATTTTAGATTTTAGATTCTTCAAAGTAGCCACCCTTTGTCTTGACAGTTTGGCACATTTTTGGCATTCTCTCAACCAGCTTCACATGGAATGCTTTTCCAACAGTCTAGAAGGAGTTCCCACATATGCTGAGCACTTGTTGGCTGTTTTTCCTTCCCTCTGTGGTCCAACTCATCCCAAACCATCTCAATTGGGTTGAGGCTGGGTTATTCTGCAGGCCAGGTCATCTGATGCAGCACTCCTTCACTCTCCTTATTGGTCAAATAGCCCTTACACAGCCTGGAGGTGTGTTTTGGGTCATTGTCCTGTTGAAAAACAAATGATAGTCCCACTAAGTGCAAACCAGATGGGATGGTGTATCGCTGCAGAATGCTGTGGTAGCCATGCTGGTTAAGTGTGCCTTGAATTCTAAATAAATCACTGACAGCGTAATCAGAAAAGCACCCCCACACCATCACACCTCTTCCTCCATACTTCACAGTGGGAACCACACATGCAGAGATCATCCTTTCACCTACTCTGCGTCTCACAAAGACATAGCAGTTGGAACCAAAATTCTCAAATTTGGACTCATCAGAACAAAGGACAGATTTCCACCGGTCTAATGTCCATTGCTCCTCTTCTTCTAATTGGTGTCCTTTAGTAGTGGCTTATTTGCAGCAATTCGACCATGAAGGCCTGATTCACACAGTCTCCTCTGAACAGTTCATGTTGAGATGTGTCTATTACTTTAACTCTATGAAGCCTTTATTTGAGCTGCAATTTCTGAGGCTGGTATCTCTAATGAACTTATCCTCTGCAGTAGAGGTAACTCTGGGTCTTCCTTTCCTGTGGCGGTCCTCATGAGAGCCAATTTCATAATAGCGCTTGATGGTTTTTGCAACTGCACTTGAAGAAACTTTCAAAATTCTTGACATGTTATGTATTGACTGACCTTCATGTCTTAAAGTAATGATGGACTGTCATTTCTCTTTGCTTATTTGAGCTGTTCTTGCCATAATATGAACTTGATATTTTACCAAATAGGGTTGTCTTCCGTATACCACCACTACCTTGTCACAACACAACTGATTGGCTCAAACGCAATAAGAAGGAAAGAAATTCCACAAATGAACTTTTAACAAGGCACACCTGTTAACTGAAATGCATTCCAGGTGACTACCTCATGAAGCCGGTTGAGAGAATGCCAAGAGTGTGCATAGCTGTCTTCAAGGCAAAGGGTGGCTACTTTGAAGAATCTCAAATATAAAATATATTTGGATTTGTTTAACACTTTTTTGGTTACTAGAAAAACCCTGGAATGAGTAGGTGTTTGTTTGTTTCCAAATGTGACTTTTTTTTTCTTCCCCCAGACAGGGACAACCAGGTAGGATATACAGTGCCTTGCAAAAGTATTCGGCCCCCTTGAACTTTGCGACCTTTTGCCACATTTCAGGCTTCAAACATAAAGATATAAAACTGTATTTTTTTGTGAAGAATCAACAACAAGTGGGACACAATCATGAAGTGGAACGACATTTATTGGATATTTCAAACTTTTTTAACAAATCAAAAACTGAAAAATTGGGCGTGCAAAATTATTCAGCCCCTTTACTTTCAGTGCAGCAAACTCTCTCCAGAAGTTCAGTGAGGATCTCTGAATGATCCAATGTTGACCAATGACTAATGATGATGAAAAATACAATCCACCTGTGTGTAATCAAGTCTCCGTATAAATGCACTTGCACTGTGATAGTCTCAGAGGTCCGTTAAAAGCACAGAGAGCATCATGAAGAACAAGGAACACACCAGGCAGGTTCGAGATACTGTTGTGAAGAAGTTTAAAGCCGGATTTGGATACAAAAAGATTTCCCAAGCTTTAAACATCCCAAGGAGCACTGTGCAAGCGATAATATTGAAATGGAAGGAGGGCACTGTAACCTCACCCACTTTAGCAAAGCACAACCCCAACACCACTAAAGGGATATCAATAGGCAACTAACTTACTACCCTGAGACAAGGCCCGAGTATAGCCCACAAAGATCTCCCCACCTCCCCAACATTGACAAAAAATACATACTGACATTGTAAAATAAATAAAACGGTGTTAAAAATAATATTTCATGCTGAAACCCTCATATTCACATTTTAGCAGAGGCTCTTATCCAGAATGAATTACAGATTAAATTAGGGTTAAGGGCCTTGCTCAAGGGAAATTGACATATTTTTCACCTGGTCCGCTCAGGGATTCAAACCAGCAATCTTTGTCTTACTGGCCCAACACTTTTAAACTCCACCTATCATACACTGCAAATGTAATGTTCCAGGAATTCCTTCTTCTCCACTGTTATTGACATGGTTGTGCAGAGTGTTACTTGTCAGGCTCCTCTGCTGCATTCATGTTACCACTCTGGAGACCTTGACCACTTCGGGAATTTTATGGAAAAGGTACGAATATGGAAGAAAGCCAGTTTAGAGGGTACTAGAGCGCAGCCCCAAGGTTGATGTCACATGGTTTCCGTGTGGTGGCAACGTGATGGAATGAGAGAGGACAACACCTTCACCACCACAGACTTCCTCGAGTACTTGTCTCTGTAGTGGCACATCTGACTGTCTCTCGCTAAAAGCGTGTTCAAACATGTATGAAATCAAACAGGTCGGAACTTGGCATGTTAGAGTAGCCCAGCGCTGTTCATCTTCTATTTTTTTAAATGTAGTCTGTTTACTATATGTTTTATTCATATAGAGACTGGCTGAGGACTACTTACAGCAATTGAATTTTCTAGAGGCAAAACCAACCTTTGAATGTCAGAGGAAGAGGAAGAAGAAATGTCATGGGCCGACCAATTCACAGCAAGACCAAGTTACAAAAAAAGCTGACTGTACTGTATGTGTGTGCTGCAGATCAAAACAACAAAGAAAGGTCATCATCAAATGGCATCTTGATATTTCATCTAGAGTGCATTGTCCATGGAGGTGGAGGCAATATTATTCCATAGATAGGCATTTTGTTTCAATGATGAAGCAAAGCTCACACATGTAAGAATGGCCCTAAGTATTATATTACTGTATGTTATATTAGGGCCTCAAAGAATACTCTACATTGGGGAATAATTCAGTGATCAGGTTCAGACTGCATGCACAGTTCGTTCTGTATTGGCTTTTGATTATACATAACTCCTGAAATGCTATCTGGCGACTGCATGGCCAACATCAAAGGTGTTTGATCACACATATTATCTCCTCTCTGATTTGGCTGAGGCTGCTATAGTTTGCTTCCATCCATCCCAGTAGGTACTGACTCTATACTTTCCCGAAAGTGTTCTCAGTCCTGCCCCACCTCCACCCCCTTTGATTAAAATTACAGCGACCCACTGATCAAAGACATCAAATATTTAGCAGCCTTTTAAACCTTTAAGCAGGTCAACACAGCATGCAGCCACAGCTGGCCTTGCTATATTCTAATGAGAAAACATTTTCTACAACAGACCTCTTTCTTCACCACCATGGCACGAGCCATGCAGGTTAGCTTTAGTGCACATTGAATAATTATATGGGCAAGAGGCTGGGAGCACCGCCACTGATCTCTAAGGTGACATGGGTACTTTTGGATTCTTCAGATTATCTGTAATCTGTGTGTCTGTAATTATCTCTGGCCCTCTGTGTGGCCTTATCACATGTATAATATATGAAATAATTAAACAAGATGATTTGAAAATAAAAAATAGAATGAGAAAGCTTTAAAACATTATCCTAAATAGTAACCATAAACCAATGAATACCATTGGTGATTAATACAAGACAGCAGGTAGCCTCGCTGTGAAGAGTGTTGGGCCTGTAACCAAAAGGTTGTTGGTTCAAATCCCTGAGCTGACTAAACAATCTATTAATGTGCCCTTGAGCAAGGCACTTAACCCTAAATGCTCTGGATAAGAGCCTCTGCTAAAATGTAAATATGAGAATTTCAGCATGAAATACTCTTTTCACAGTTTTATTTAATTATGTATTTTTTGGTTTTGGCTTCAAACTGGTGGCAGTTTGAAGTAAATAGAAGAGTTGCAGAGTTCATTGAAAGTAATGCTAATGTTGATAAGACGCTTTTTTATTATTAATTAAGAATAAATATTAATATTTTAAAAAGTCACTCAAGTATAAATTACCAAAGTTATGAAAGATTGCCATCGATTTTCTGTTATTTACCAAAATTACTAAAGATTACAGTAACATTGGTATATTACCGGTAGCTTTGCAACCCTATGCTGGTGGAGGGGGCTGGCAGTGCTGGGGGAGGGGGCCTGGCTTTCAAAGAACGACCATCTGCACAGTGTCACATTGCACATCACTCTCTCGTTTAATGACATGTGCCACTCATCCTGGCAACCCATTCATCCGTAAAGCAGCACACTGTTGTAAACCATAACAGCGTACAGTATGACGAACATCACGTCGTACCATACATAACATTTCACACCCCTTTCCAAAACCAGGGACTTGTACCATGTATAAAAATGTCCATAGGGCAAAAACCTAGAGTGATATCTGTAAGAAAGAAACGTTAACCTTTAAATGGAAGAGGTAAATAACGACTCTCCAAACTAGCCAGTTCAGTCCATTAACCTGGAGGCTGACTAAGACGCCTAACGGAGCCTAAGAATGAAAGGAGGTTAAGTAGTCCCCCAGATGAGTAGGGCAAGTTCGTGCCCTCATAGGCCGTTCTTCAGCCATCCCCGCATATGGCTCTGGACCTTGGGGAGCCCACAGAGGCTGGGGCTTGGGTGGTAGAAGTGGAGGTGGTCCATCAGGTGGCGTCTCTGGTCACTAAGTCAGTTTTGTGGGCATTTGTGTTCCTTGAGGGGCAGGGACTTTTCCGAGGCGGCTGGCATGCTAGCGTGATCCATTGCTCAGCATGAAGGTGACGGGCCCCAGTTGTCGACTGACCTGCAAGGTGTCTGACCAGAATTAGGCCATTTTGTTGCACCGCTGAGGTCGTCGGGCTCGGACCCAGTCTGACACTTGGATGATTGGCTTCTTCACCCTGTGTGCCTTGTCAAAACTCTGTTTCATTGCTCTTTGGTGCCTGGTCACTGCCTGCTTTTCTTGGGTGTGTCTAGTCGCCGGTTCTGCTACTCTCTGTTCTGAGTCTGTCCAGTGGCAGTTCCATCTCACAACCTCGCATGAGAGATGCCGGGGAGACCTGTGTTGTTGTGTGTTTTCTTGCTCTGTAGTGCATTAGCGTTTGGTTCAAAGCAGTTTGGAACATGCACCGCTGGACCAGGTGCGCTCTGATGCTGTTCTTCAGCGTTTGGTTGAATCGTTCCACCCCTCTGTTAGCTTGTGGGTTGTAGTAGGACGTGCGGATGGGTCTGATTCCCTTGTTGCTGAGATAGGAGGAGAACTCGCCAGAGGTTAGCTGGGGCCCATTGTCTGTGGTGAGGGTGAGGGGTATGCCCCACCTTGTGAACAGGCTGTCTAGGATGTCCACGATGGCCTGTGTTGTGACAGTTCTGACAGGAAACACTTCTGGCCACTTAGAGTGGAGGTCATACACCACCACCAGGAAGCTCTGATGACGAGGGACTGCGTGACCATGGATCTTGCCACAGATGTCCAGCTGGGTGTACTCCCAGGGGCGGGAAGGCCACGCGAGAGGGGGTGGTGTGGACGGGGTGGATGTTCCTGTTTTCCCACTGAGGAGGCATGCAGCACAATCCCTGACCACAGCTTCAATGTCATGGTCGATGCTTGGCCACCACACAAGTTCTCGACATCGCTGCTTGACCTTCACTGTGCCCAAGTGACCCTCGTGCGCACACAGGCCACTCGGGACCACAGTGCAAAACCCCCCGAGAGACACAGACTTCTTTCCAGCACGAAAGTGTGTGCTTCACCTGGAGAAAGTCACGAGCTCTTCCGACACACGTGCTGGCCGTCCAGTGCGTATGTAGATGTGCAGGGTAGACAGTGTGGGATCCTGTTTCGATGCTTGCTTCAGCTCCTCCAGTGAGACGGCTGGCTGATGGAGAGCGTAGAGCATTTGTATGAGCTCTGTTTCATTGTCATCTGGCAAAACGGTCGGAGTAGGAGCATCAAAGGAGCGTGAGAGGGGGTCTGCCACCACGTTATCCCTCCCCGGATTGAACTTCAGCTGATAGTCATACTGTCTGAGGGGGTCTGCCACCACGTTATCCCTCCCCGGATTGAACTTCAGCTGATAGTCATACTGTCTGAGGGGGTCTGCCACCATGTTATCCCTCCCCAGAGTGAACTTCAGCTGATAGTCATACTGTCTGAGGGGGTCTGCCACTACGTTATCCCTCCCCAGAGTGAACTTCAGCTGATAGTCATACTGTCTGAGGGGGTCTGCCACCACGTTATCCCTCCCCAGAGTGAACTTCAGCTGATAGTCATACTGTCTGAGGGGGTCTGCCACTACGTTATCCCTCCCCAGAGTGAACTTCAGCTGATAGTCATACTGTCTGAGGGGGTCTGCCACCACGTTATCCCTCCCCGGAGTGAACTTCAGCTGATAGTCATACTGTCTGAGGGGGTCTGCCACCATGTTATCCCTCCCCCCCGGAGTGAACTTCAGCTGATAGTCATACTGTCTGAGGGGGTCTGCCACTACGTTATCCCTCCCCAGAGTGAACTTCAGCTGATAGTCATACTAGGGTGTCTCCGGAAGGTGGTGATTGACTCCGCTGTCCTGAAAATTAAGTGAGGGAGTTTGTTCCACCATTGGGGGGCCAGAGCAGCGAACAGTTTTGACTGGGCTGGAGCGGGAACTGTACTTCCCTCAATGGTAGGGAGGCGAGCAGGCCAGAGGTGGATGAACGCAGTGTCCTTGTTTGGGTGTAGGGCCTGATCAGAGTCTGGAGGTACTGCGGTGCCGTTCCCCTCACAGCTCCGTAGGCAAGCACCATGGTCTTGTAGCGGATGCGAGCTGTCAACTGGAAGCCAGTGGAGAGAGCGGAGGAGCGGGGTGACGTGAGAGAACTTGGGAAGGTTGAACACCAGACGGGCTGCGGCGTTCTGGATGAGTTGTAGGGGTTTAATGGCACAGGCAGGGAGCCCAGCCAACAGCGAAGGCACGTAATCCGGGACGTGAGATGACAAGTGCCTGGATTAGGACCTGCGCCGCTTCCTGTGTGGGCAGGGCCGCATTTCCGGATGTTGTAGAGCATGAATTTCTGGTTAGGACCGGGCCACCGCCATGCATGTTGGTTGAGAGCGACAGGGTGTTGTCCAGGATCACGCCAAGGTTCTTAGCGCTCTGGGAGGAGGACACAATGGAGTTGTCAACCGTGATGGCGAGATCATGGAACGGGCAGTCCTTCCCCGGGAGGAAGAGCAGCTCCGTCTTGCCGAGGTTCAGCTGAGGTGGTGATCCGTCATCCACTGATATGTCTGCCAGACATGCAGAGATGCGGGTCGCCACCTGGTCATCAGAAGGGGAAGGAGAAGATTAATTGTGTCGTCTGCATAGCAATGATAGGAGAGACCATGTGAGAGTTATGACAGAGCCAAGCACTTGTGTATCGATGAAAGGGAGAGGGCCGAACAGAGCCCTGGGGGACACCAGTGGTGAGGAGCGCGTGGCGAGGGACAGATTCTCGCCACGCCACCTGTGAGGAGCGACCTGTCAGGCAGGGCGCAATCAAGCGTGGGCCGCGCCTCGGGAGATGCCCAACTCGGAGGTGGAGAGGAGGATCTGATGGTTCACAGTATCGAGCTGGCAGCCGGGGAGCAGGTCTAGAAGGATGAGAGCAGAGGAGAGAGAGTTAGCTTTAAGAAAGGAGCGCCTCCGTGATGCAGAGAAGAGCAGTCTCAGTTGAATGACTAGTCTTGAAACCTGACTGATTTGGATCAAGAAGGTCATTCACAGAGAGAGATAGCGGGGAGAGCTGGCCAAGGACGGCACGTTCAAGAGTTTGGAGAGAAAAGAAAGAAGGATACTGGTCTGTAGTTGTTGACATCGGAGGGATCGAGTGTAGGTTTTTCAGAAGGGGTGCAACTCTCGCTCTCTTGAAGACGGAAGGGACGTAGCCAGCGGTCAGGGATGAGTTGATGAGCGAGGTGAGGTAAGGGGAAGGTCCCTGAAATGGTCTGGAGGAGAGAGGAGGGGATAGGGTCGAGCGGGCAGGTTGTTGGGCGGCTGCCGTCACAAGAAGCGAGATTTCATCTGGAGAGAGAGGGGAGAAAGAGGTCAGAGCACAGGGTAGGGCAGTGTGAGCAGAACCAGCGGTGTCCGTTTGACTTAGCAAACGAGGGATCGGATGCTGCCGACTTTCTTTTTCAAAATGGTTGACGAAGTCATCTGCAGGAGAGGGAGGGGGGTGGGAGGAGGAGGATTCAGGAGGAGGAGAAGGTGGCAAAGAGCTTCCCTAGGGTTAGAGGATGCTTGAATTTAGAGTGGTAGAAAGTGGCTTTAGCAGCAGAGACAGAGGAGGAAATGTAGAGAGGAGGAGTGAAAGGATGCCAGGTCCGCAGGGGAGGCGAAGTTTTCCTCCATTTCCGCTCGGCTGCCCGGAGCTCTGTTCTGTGAGCTCGCAATGAGTCATCGAGCCACGGAGCGGGAGGAGGACCGAGCCGGCCTGGAGGATAGGGGACATAGAGAGTCAAAGGATGCAGAAAGGGGAGAGAGGAGGGTTGAGGAGGCAGAGTCAGGAGAAAGGTGGGAGAAGGGAGCAGAGGGAATGATAGGATGGAAGAGGAAAGAGTAGCGGGGGGAGAGCGAAGGTTGGGACGGCGCGATACCATCCGAGTAGGGGCAGTGTGGGAAGTGTTGGATGAGAGCGAGAGGGAAAAGGATACAAGGTAGTGGTCGGAGACTTGGAGGGGAGTTGCAGTGAGTTAGTGGAAGAACAGCATCTAGTAAAGATGAGGCCGAGCGTATTGCCTGCCTTGTGAGTAGGGGGAAGTGAGAGGGTGAGGTCAAAAGAGGAGAGGAGTGGAAAGAAGGAGGCAGAGAGGGAATGAGTCAAAGGTAGACGTGGGGGAGGTTAAAGTCGCAGGACTGTGAGGTGAGCCGTCCTCAGGAAAGGAGCTTTATCAAGGCATCAAGCTCATTGATGAACTCTCCGAGGGAACCTGGAGGGCGATAAATGATAAGAATGTTAAGCTTGAAAGGGCTGGTAACTGTGACAGCATGGAATTCAAAAGGAGGCGATAGATAGATGGGTAAGGGGAGAGAGAGAGAATGACCACTTGGGAGAGATGAGGGATCCGGTGCCACCACCTAGCTGACCAGAAGCTCTTTCCGGGGTGTGCGAGAACACGTGGGGCGGACGAAGAGAGAGCAGTAGGAGCAGCAGTGTTATCTGTGTGGTGATCCATGTTTCCGTCAGTGCCAGGAAGTCGAGGGACTGGAGGGAGGCATAGCTGAGATGAATCTCTGCCTTGTTGGCCGCAGATCGGCAGTTCCAGAGGCTACCGAGGACCAGGAACCCACGTGGATTAGATGTGCGGGGACCACCAGATTAGGTGGCATGCGCCACGCGTGTGGAGTTGTATGGTCTGTGCAGAGGAGAGAGAACAGGGATAGATAGACACATAGTTAACAGGGGTACAGAAGAGGCTATTTTAATGCAAAGGAGATTGGAAATGAGTGGACTACACGTCTCGAATGTTCAGAAAGTTAAGTTTACGTAGCAAGCCCCCGGAGTGAACTTCAGCTGATAGTCATACTGTCTGAGGGGGTCTGCCACCACGTTATCCCTCCCCGGAGTGAACTTCAGCTGATAGTCATACTGTCTGAGGAGGTCTGCCACCACGTTATCCCTCCCCGGAGTGAACTTCAGCTGATAGTCATACTGTCTGAGGAGGTCTGCCACCACGTTATCCACTCCCCCCGAGTGAACTTCAGCTGATAGTCATACTGTCTGAGGAGGTCTGCCACCACGTTATCCCTCGGAGTGAACTTCAGCTGATAGTCATATACTGTCTGAGGGGGTCTGCCACCACGTTATCCCTCCCCGGAGTGAACTTCAGCTGATAGTCATACTGTCTGAGGGGGTCTGCCACCACGTTATCCCTCCCCGGAGTGAACTTCAGCTGATAGTCATACTGTCTGAGGCGGTCGGCCCATCAGTACAGTCGAAGTGGCTTGTGGCCAGTTCCTGATGCTGACAGTAGCATTGTGAGGGACTGGTGGTCAGTTCAGAGCGTGAACAGCCGGCCGTATAGATAGAGGTGCCACCTTTCACATGCCCAGACACAGGCCCGTGCTTCTGCTCACCCACAGAGTACCGCTGTTCAGTGGGGCCGGCCTCTGAGGCGAAGGCGACGGGCATCAATGCCATTCTGCAGCTGTTAGAGGACAGCTCCTATTTGCTCCAGCTGAGGCGTCTGAGGTGACAATGGTGGGGCAGACAGGGCCAAAGTGGAGCCAGAATTTGCTGTGGTGAGCTGGCTCTTCAGTGAGCGGAATGTGTCTGAGCTGGCTGCCGTCCAGGCCCATGGCCTCATCCTTCTTGAGGAGCTAGCACAGGTCGCTGCGATCCAGGGTGGGGCAGAAACTGGAGGTGGGCGGGATGTCATGCCCAGGTACTAGGCCACTTGAGAGGCTGAGATTGGTTCCGGGGATGCGGAGGACGCTTCAATGTTCGATGAGTGGGGCAACGCCTTGGCCGTTAGGCGGAAACCCGTACAGGGTCAGGTTGTTCCACATTAGAGCACTGAATACTCTGTGGAGTCGATGGTCATGGATGTGGAGATCGGGGACGTGGACCATGATACCGTCAGAAAGACTGCCACCCCAGGTATTCCGGCGAGGATGGTGCTCATCGCCTTCTGGAAGCAGCTGGGGGCAGAGCTAAGTCCAAAAGGCATGCATGTGTATCTGACCACGCCAGCATGTGTGACAAAGGCTGTGAGGTCTCTACTGGCTGGGTGGAGGGGAACCTGAAGATAACCCCCGACGCAAGACAGAGCTTCGTGAAGACAGTGGAGCCATGAAATTGTGCTGGTCAGCTCCTCAGCTGTAGGCAAAGAGTACCTATCCGGGACAACAGCCTTGTTCAGTAAACGGACATCCACACAGGTCTGGATTCCACTTGACTTTTTGGTTGCCATGACCAAGTTTGAAATCCAGGGGCAGCGTTGACGCTCATGATGCTTCGCTTCCAACTGTGACTGGAGATCTTTTGTGACAACATCACGCAGTGCAAAGGGAATGTGCCGCAGGGGCTGCATGACTGCGGTCACGTCCGGGTTCACTAGGGGCCTGTGAGTAAAAGCTGTGAAGCAGTCGGTCCAGTCCATCATACAGAGTTAGCCAGTTCTGTTGCCATGTGCCAGTAACGGTGGATAGCTGACCAGTGTGAACCCCAAGCCTGTGAAGAGGTCGAGGCCCGGTTGGCACCCCTTTGCAATGTGAAATGTGAATGATGGCAGGTGCTTGTCGCCGTAGTGCACTGGGACCTGGAGGGTGCCTGCAATGTCTGTCTTGGATCTCCCATACCCACACAGGGCAGTGGAGGGCTGTTGGAGTGTTAGGTGACTGGAAAAACTTGTAGTAAGACGCAAGGTTGAGCAATGAGACAGCAGCGCCAGTATCCAGTAGCAAATGCAAAACCCACCTCCAGTTGGCATTCGTGCATGTCATGAATGACATTGTTAGTGGAGATGATTCGGATTTCAGTAATGTTCATGTTGAGAGCGAGATGAAAATAAGGGTCTGTTCTGGGTGGAGCTAGTGGCTGGGGCAGAATGACACACTTTAGCGAAGTGATTGTATTTTGAACCTTTCTTGCATATTTTCCCATGGGCTGGGCAGTTTGAAGCCCTTGAATTGTGAGAGCTAGCTCCACAGTTGCCACAGCTTATTCTGTTTGTTGTCGGTGTGCCTGCTGGTGGCATGTCTGTGTCCATGCAGCTATCGATGTGGGACGGCGTGTGCTGCGCGTGATCGTTGTAGTGCGCCTGCTAGGGCTGAAGCTGCTGTGTGAGAATGGCTGGGTGCCAAGTGTATGCTGCAGAGCTGTCTGTTAGCACAGTAGAGCACAGAAACCGCTTCAACCTGGAGTGCTATTTAAAAGCTCCATCAAGTTTTAAATGATCCAGTTCCAAAATCTGTTTCTCCCTTGTCTTGTCACATGATGTCCCCCTCTATCAGCTGATCCCTGATGATCTAGTCCTGAAGTGTCCCGTAGAGAGTTCAGCTTCATTGACAAGACTCGTAAGACCAGACCCACATGGGTTAGCTGTGCCTGAGAAACATTAACCACCGTCATCTTCACAGAGACAAGATGACAGGCTGAGAATGCTAAGAATACTGAGCAGGAGGATGTAGAAGTGTCAGAATGCATCTTCATCCCCACATCCTCATGTTCTCCTTATTACTCAGGGTATGTCATATAACAGATTCGGAAATGTATTTATTATGAATAAATAATATTATGAAGAAACCAGTCCCCATCCAACCTTGTGAAGACTGGACTCCGGTGACCAATAAAAGAATGACAGAAACAAAGCTCATAAAGCCTTCGAGGGAAAACACTTCTGGGCACTGGCATCTCTGCGTCGTTGCAGCCATTAAGCTTTCATGTCCCTGCCAGGCAGAGGGGAGATAACTGTTCTGGAGAAAAACAACCAGAGACAATGGAACATGAGGTGGAGATTGGTTTAGTAAGTAAGAGAGGGAGATGAAACACTGCTGGCACCCAGGGGCATCACCACAACTCAGCGAGTGTCTGCACAACAATGCCAACAGGGGTGCAAATTCTCCACACTCTAGAAATCAATTACACACAAAGTGCCGAGGACTTGGACAAAGGCGAATCAGAAAGACATTGAAATACTGCAGCTTGTGTCCTTGAATTTGGAGCCGAATAGTAATCACTTTTTGGGCAGCATCTAGAAACTAGGGGATCCTGCCAAG
This sequence comes from Oncorhynchus masou masou, assembly GCF_036934945.1. Lineage (NCBI taxonomy): Eukaryota > Metazoa > Chordata > Actinopteri > Salmoniformes > Salmonidae > Oncorhynchus > Oncorhynchus masou. The sequence continues at coordinate 28,463,882 of NC_088243.1, read as the reverse complement.
ATGAGCTCCCCTTCTTTCCAACGTCAGCCCTGGAACTTCTGGCACCCCCTCAGCCAGCAGGAGAAAATAAATTGTTCGGGGCTTTACCTCACATTTAAAGTTATGTCCTCATATTTTAATTAAAAACGTTTTGGTTGCTTATAGTTATACTAGAGAGTATGACTACTAACTCTGTAAGCTACTCTATTGTAAAGTGCATGCTTTAACTATCCCTGACCTATGTTTATGTAAAATACCTTCTCCTGATGTTGGCCTAATACCCTGACAACTACCTTTGTCCTGCCACAAATCAACAACAAGATACCCCCTTTCCCTTCAATAAACTGTATTTGCAGAATCAAAGGTAGTTGAGGGTATTAGGCCTACATTATGAGAAGGTATTTTACATGAACATAAGCTAGGGATAGTTAAAGAAAATGTGAGAAAAATACCAGGAATTCGGCTAAAAATGACTTCAATTTAGGAAGTCTGTTCACAAAAAAAGAAGAGAGATATATGATCGTGTCTCAATGTCATCAAGGTATGAAATGATTGTTATTTTCAAATACAATCTCTTTTTGGGCTGAGGCTAAATGCAGTCAATTTGCAGTGTACAAATTACTCTAATTAATTTTCAGCCCCTCAAACCATTTGACCATTTATACCCTAACCATAACGCCAACCTTATACCTAAACCTAACCTTAATTACAAACGAAAACATAATTTTTGTTTTCATTAATATTTACGATATAGCCCAAGTTAATTTAGACTTTGTGGCTGTGCTATCTAATGGAAAACTTGTACAAGAGAGAGTTATCGAGATCCAAACCCACATCGACCGCTTTAGGTCCTATAGCTATGCACTTGTGGAGATCTGAGCTGATTTAATTTGTAAGCTATAAGAAATATGGTTAAACTACCATGTAGGCTATTAAAGGGCACAGCATGGCGCTATTGCCATATTGATTGCACCTGTCAAACACTCTCAGATTTCCAAAAGGCTTTTGGGTCCATCTGGGATCGGGCCAGAGACGAGCATACTACACATGCATTTAGAAGCGGTAGTGACCCGCCCCCTGGTGTACGATGTCTGTCATGCTCATCAAGTTCCAATAACCTTGCGCACAGTGTGGTGGAATGTGAAATGTGAATGTCCTTTCATAGCTGTTGATTGATGCCATTGATACTATCGTTCACATGGTGAGCGCGGAACACCCGAATTATTTCCTTCTGACTGCCCGTTTTGACTTACGATGATCAGTACCGAAGGTGCTGAAAGTGGAGGGGACCAGCCCTGCTTTCGGCTGGAACCGTTGAACACGCACCTACCCGTCAAAGCGGGTGACAGCCACCTTCTCTTCGGGGACATGGACACCCCCTCCAAAGTGACGGCCAACGGTGTGCAAGACATTGAGGATAGAATTCTGCGGATCACTGGTTATTACGGCTATTACCCGGGCTACTCCAGTCACAGAAGTAAGTCATGAAAACGACATTTATACATGTTTTTTTAAACAGTCGGAAAAGAAAGTAGCCTACAGTAGCCAGCCTAAAAGTCAACTAAACGAACACGTAAAACTAAAGGGATTTTTTCAGACAATGGCACAGATCGTAGTAGACTATGTATGACCCGCATATTATAGAGGGGGAAAAGAGCTTCGCTTCCCCATTTTACATTCATGTTAACCATTTATGGGGGGTTGCAGGAATAGGCCAAAACATTATCTTCACTCACAAAATGAAATACAGTGATTGATGTTAATTATACTGGTTTCTACTGTTCTGTCAATCACTGAGTTGTGTTTAATGTCAAGTGGGCATCTGTTTTTCATTCTAAGCTGACAGTCGCTGACAGTCGCTGACAGCGTCAGCTTTGTCGACTAAGAGGAAGTAATGTTTCTCCTTACATCCCTATTGACTTTTGGTCTGAGACACAAACAATCAACAGCAGACAGACAGACAGTCAGCCGCAATGCAATATCGTAATGTGATGCAAAGCCTCAGACATATTTATTACACATTGTATAGTGACTTGATGTCTATGCAAACCATTGTGCCTGTTACCATGACTGTAGTGTTTACTTAATCATTTAACAATCTAGATGACGAGGAGTCAAAATATGTTGAGGAGTGTATTAGGTGTTGGGTGCCTATTGAATTGTTTGTTGCTGGTCATGTTAATAGTTGGCACTGTATTAAAATAGTACATATTTTTCACGTAAACCCCCACCATTGTGCATGCATTGCAGGATACATTGGATATAATGTACTTTGTTTTTTTGCCAACTCAGAGTACTAGAAGAAGCTGCAAGCAGTATGCCTGGGCCACCCTTAATTGGATTGATCTTGATTTGCTATAAATCTATGTTTGCTGTGGTGAACCCATGGTTTGAGATGAACCTAGATTTAATTATATGGGTTGTTCATGGGATCTCTGTCTAGGAGCTCTTATACATCCCCTTTACCAATGACAGCAGGAAGAAAGAAAACCCTTTGGCACTCCACAATGCAATTACTGCCAGCAATATATATTACGTATAGCATATAGAGAATCTATATGAGATTACGGCCAGTATGCTTCACGTAAAATGCTACAGTGGTCAGAAATCCTATATACTGTAATTGGTCCATTCATTGTGGTATATGTGGGTGTAAATGTAAGGAAGATCTGATACTCTTGTTGAAGATGTCAGAGGAAAAATATCAATGATTCAGTGTCCCTGAGCCTGTTGCGTTTCAAACTCAAAATACCCTACTGAATTTAATTTGACGTGTCACACAAGCTCCTTTGCATTTCCTAGACGTTATATGAAAGTTCATCTACATGAATTAGTTGTGAAGTTACTCAGACCTAAAGAGCAATACAAGTCAGTGACACACAGTATCACTCAGGGTGGATAACAAGTCTTTACCAGGCTTTAGTGCATCATACAAGAGGATTTGAGATCTTAATTCAGTTATACGAGGTAATCAGCTTTCCAGTTAGACGGGGAAATAACTTTCAGCATAGCTAGGGAATGTCTGAATTGATAAGATATTTGCTTTCACACTGTTAAAGCCACTCTGGAAGATGAGCATACCATGATTTCTGTGGTATATCTGCTCAAGGAATGACATTCCATGAGTGCACCATAACCTATAGTGTTGGATACCTCACTGACTCTCTGGGTTCCTCTGCTGTAGCAGTAACTGCATCTGGGGAGGAACATGTATATCTCTCTCTTATTACATGGCTTTATTATCTTTGCTTCTTGGCATCACTTATGATAGTCTAACTAGGAAAGTAATAAACCATGTTTAAATGGACATTCCCACCTGTCCAATCTAATCAGATGAAAGAGAGCCTTCTCTAAACCAACAGTGGCATAACAAACTATTTGGTAATATAGCCATAATGAATGGATAGGATACCAGCTGTGATGAAATTACAGGTGTAAGGAGCAGGTGTTTTCAGTGTGGAGGGGAATAGCACCCGCAGTCACGTTCTTATTACACTTCTTATGACAAACCAGATGTGGGTCTCACAGAGAAGCTTTATTTGACATCTCGTCTCTATGATGTTGATGTCTGAGGGCTGCCTACCACTTGTTCGTAAGTATTTGTTTCAATTTTGAATTCAGAATTTAGATGTTTCTTGAAATGTTGCCTATCATTTACAAAGAGGTTGCTGTTGGGATGAAGCAAAAATAGCACAGATATAGAACATTCATTTAATCTTGCTAACGCCATTGGGTAATTATATTTTTGGCTTTTTTCTGTTGACATTTTGCTTTTGTTGCCAGCGGCAGTGAATTAATACTATGCCTCCAAGGAGGATCATGGACTACATTTTCAGAAAGGTTGTGGGCTAAAGTTCACATGGTGGCTGTGATGACAGTGATATGACCAAAAATGTAACTGTTTTGCTGACATTAAGTGATAACTGGCTGAAGTTGGAGTGTTGCTTTGAAATGGTAAAAATTATATAGCTTGCTCTTACCCCAGCACCAGTTCTCAGATCGATTCTGGGGACTCCTCATTGGCCCTGCTCAGTCAAATTGCCCAACAGTGTCCCTTGAACAAGCATTTTTTATATTTTTTTATAATTCTTGGTGTATAGTATCATGCCTGTGAAGTGCTGAGATAGCTTGTTCAGTGATCCAGAGGAGCTGGCTGGCTGGCACTGGCATCCCACTGGGCAGACTGGCAGAGGAGAGAGGAAGTGAAATGAAAGGCCTTGGCAACGCCTCTCAGCACCGGGCTAGGCTGGCAGCTCACATTAACATTGACATTGGAATAAGAACTCTGTTTGGAAACTCCAGAGGCTGGAGTGTTCTCAGAACAAATATGACAAGGAACACTATGATACTTATAGCTCTAAAAGTCTCCCCAGACACACAGACAACACATTCACATTTCTATTGAATCATTTAACATGTTCCCATCCCTAAACAATGCTCCATATCAGTGCTTGTTGACATCAAAATACAGTTGAAGTCGGAAGTTTACATACACATAGGTTGGCGTCATTAACATTCATTTTTCAACCACTCCACACATTTCTTGTTAACAAACTATAGTTTTGGCAAGTCGGTTAGGACATCTACTTTGTGCATGACACAAGTACTTTTCCAAACAAGACAGATTATTTCACTTATAATTCACTGTATCACAATTCCAGTGGGTCAGAAGTTTACATACACTAAGTTGACTGTGCCTTTAAACAGCTTGGAAAATTCCAGAAAATGATGTCATGGCTTTAGAAGCTTCTGATAGGCTAATTGACATCATTTGAGTCAATTGAAGGTGTACCTGTGGATGTATTTCAAGGCCTACCTTCAAACTCAGTGCCTCTTTGCATGACATAATGGGAAAATCAAAATAAATCAGCCAAGACCTCAGAAAAAATTGTAGACCTCCACAAGTCTGCTTCATCTTTGGGAGCAATTTCCAAACGCCTGAAGGTACCACGTTCATCTGTACAAACAATAGTACCCAAGTATAAACACCATGGGACCACGCATCCGTCATACCACTCAGGAAGAAGATGTGTTCTGTCTCGTAGAGATGAACATACTTTGGTGCGAGAAATGAAAATCAATCCCAGAACAACAGCAAAGGACGTTGTGAAGATGCTGGAGGAAACAGGTACAAAAGTATTTGTAACTACCATAAAAACGAGTCATATCTCGACATAACCTGAAAGGCCACTCAGCAAGGAAGAAGCCACTGCTCCAAAACCACCATAAAAAAGCCAGACTATGGTTTGCAACTGCACATGGGGACAAAGATCGTACTTTTTGGAGAAATGTCCTCTGGTCCGACCAACTGTTTGTCCATAATGACCATCATTATGTTTGGAGTAAAAATGAGGAGGCTTGCAAGCCGAAGAACACCATCCCAACCGTGAAGCACGGGGGTGGCAGCATCATGTTGTGGGGGTGCTTTGCTGCAGGAGGGACTGGTGCACTTCACAAAATAGATGGCATCATGAGGTGGGAAATTATGTGGATTTATTGAAGCAACATCTCAAGACATTAGTCAGGAAGTTAAAGCTTGGTCGCAAATGGGTCTTCCAAATGGAAATTGACCCAAGCATACTTCCAAAGTTGTGGCAAAATGGCTTAAGGACAACAAAGTCAAGGTGTTGGAGTGGCCATCACAATGCCCTGACGTCAATCCCATAGAAATGTTGTGGGCAGAACTGAAAAAGCGTGTGAGAGCAAGGAGGCCTACAAACCTGACTCAGTTACACCAGCTCTGTCAGGGTGGATGGGCCAAAATTCACCCAACATATTGTGGGAAGCTTGTGGAAGGCTACCTGAAACATTTGACCCATGTTAAACAATTTAAAGGCAATGATACCAAATACTAATTGAGTGTATGTAAACTTCTGACCCACTGGGAATGTAATGAAAGAAACAGAAGCTGAAATGAATAATTCTCTCTACTATTATTCGGACATTTCACATTCTTAAAATAAAGTGGTGATCCGAACTGACCTAAGACAGGGAATTTTTACGAAGAGTAAATGTCAGGAATTGTAAAAAACTGAGTTTAAATGTATTTGGCTAAGGTGTATGTAAACTTCCGACATCAAATGTATGATAGAACAACCTGCTATGTTGAACATATTTGTATTGGCTGGTAGTCAACCTACAAGCAGCAGGTGAATTGAATTACATTTTCACTCAGACATTCTTCATGTAGGCCGATGTCTGCACTCACTTTCCCCTTGTCCCTCTCTCAGCCTGCTATTTTTAACTAGTGTCTAATGGGTTGTGAGCTTTCTCTTGAACCACTAGCCCTCAGCTCTTTTGAGAATGGATAAAAAACAATGATTTATACAGTACCAGTCAAAGGTTTGACACACCTACTCATTCAAGGGTTTTTCTTTATTTTCTACATTGTAGAATAATAGTGAAGACATCAAAACTATGAAATAACACAAAAAAAGTTTTAAACAAATCAAAATAAAGTTTTAAACAAATCACTACCCTCTGTAGCGCCTTGCAATCGGAGGCCGGGCAGTTGCCATATCAGGCGATGTTGCAACTAGTCAGGATGCTCTCAATGGTGAAGCTGTAGAACCTTTTGAGGATCTGAGGACCAATACCAAATCTTTTCAGTCTCCTGAGGGGATATAGGCGTTGTTGTGCCCTCTTCATAATTGTCTTGGTATGTTTGGACCATGATAGTTTGTTGGTGATGTGGACACCAAGGAACTTGAAGCTCTCAACCTGCTCCACTACAGCCCCATTGATGAGAATGAGGGCATTCTCGGCCCTCATTTTCCTGTAGTCCACAATGATCTCCTTTGTCTTGATCACGTTGAGGGAGAGGTTGCTGTCCTGGCACCACACTTCCAGGTCTCCGACCTCCTCTCTATAGGCTGGAAACTATGCAGTATTTTGTTTTTTTTATGTACTATTTCTTACATTGTTACCCCAGGAAATCTTAAGTCTTATTACATACATCAGGGAAGAACTATTGGATATAAGAGCAACGTGAACTTACCAACATTACGACCAGGAATAGGACTTTCTCGAAGTGGATCCTCTGTTTGGACCACCACCCAGGTGGATCCCAGTAGGCAACCCAAAACAATGGCACCGCAGAAGGGTCAGACGGAGCGGTCTTCTGGTCAGGCTCGCTCACCGCTCCTGAGTATACCACTCGCCAATGTCCAGTCTCTTGACAACAAGGTAGATGAAATTCGAGCAAGGGTTGTCTTCCAGAGAGACATCAGAGATTGTAACATTCTCTGTTTCACGGAAACATGGCTCACTCGGGACACGTTATCAGAGTCGGTACAACCACCCGGTTTATTCACGCATCTCGCATCTACCAAGAGAATTCTCTTCGATTATAATCACAGCCGTGTATATATCCCCTCCCCCAAGCAGACACCTTGATGGCCCTGAAAGAACTTCATTGGACTCTATGTAAACTGGAAACCTTATATCCTGAGGCTGCATTTATTGTAGCATGGAATTTTAACACGGCTAATCTGAAAACAAGGCAAACAAAATTTTATCAGCATATATTGAATGCGCGACCCGGGCTGACAAAATTCTGGATCATTGCTACTCTAAATTCCGTGACGCATACAAAGCCCTCCCTCCTTTCGGCAAATCTGACCACGACTCCATTTTGTTGCTCTCAGCCTATAGACAGAAACTAAAACAGGAAACACCCATGCTCAGGTCTGTTCAACACTGGTCCGACCAACCTGGTTCCATGCTTCAAGATAGCTTCGATCACGTGGACTGGGATATGTTCCGGATAGCCTCAGACAACAACATTGATGTATACGCTGATTCGGTGAGCGAGTTTATTGGCAAGTGCATCGGTGATGTTGTACCCACGGTGACTATTAAAAAACCTTCCCCAAACAGAAACTGTGGATTGATGGCAGCATTCTCGCAAAACTGAAAGTGCGAACCACTGCTTTTAATCATGGAAAGGCGACCGGAAACATGACCGAATACAAACAGTGTATCTATTCCCTCCGCAAGGCATTCAAACAAGCTAAGCGTCAGTATTGAGACAAAGTAGAGTCGCAATTCAACGGCTCAGACACGAGACATATGTGGCAGTCAATCACGGATTTCAAAAAGAAACCAACCCTGTCGCAGACACTGATGTCTTGCTCCCAGACAAACTAAACAACTTTTTTGCTAACTTTGAGGACAATACAGTGCCACTGACACGGCCGCTACCAAAACCTGCATGCTCTCCTTCACCGCAGCCAACGTGAGTAAAACATTTAAACGTGTTAACCCTCGCAAGGCTGCCGGCCCAGACGGCATCCCCAGCCGCGTCCTCAGAGCATGCGCAGATCAGCTGACTAGTGTGTTTACGGACATATTCAAATCAATCCCTATCCTAGTCTGCTGTTCCCACTTGCTTCAAGAAGGCCACCATTGTTCCTGTTCCCAAGAAAACTAAGGTAACTTTAGCTAAACGACTATCGCCCCATAGCACTCACTTCCATCATCATGAAAGTGCTTTGAGTGACAAGTCCAGGATCATAAAACCTCCACCCTACCTGACACCCTAGACCCACTCCAATATGCTTACCGCTGCAATAGGTCCACAGACGACGCAATCACAATCACACTGCATACTGCCCTGACCCATCTGGACAAGAGGAGTGTTGATTACAGCTCAGCATTTAACACCATAGTACCCTCCAAAATCTCCATTAAGCTCAAGACACTGGGTATCGAACCCACCCTGTGCAACTGGGTCCTGGACTTTCTGACGGGCCGCCCCCAGGTGGTGAGTGTAGGAAACAACATCTCCACCCCGCTGATCCTCAACACTGGGGCCCCACAAGGGTGCGTTCTCAGCCCTCTCCTGTACTCCCTGTTCACCCATGAGTGCGTGGCCATGCACGCCTCCAACTCAATCATCAAGTTTGCAGACGACACTACAGTGGTAGGCTTGCATACCAACAATGACGAGACGGCCTACAGGGAGGAGGTGAGGGCCCTTGGAGTGTGGTGTCAGGAAATAACCTCACACTCAACGTAAACAAAACAAAGGAGATGATCGTGGACTTCAGGAAACAGCAGGGACCACCCCCCTATCCATATTGACGGGACAGTGGTGGAGAAGGTGGAAAGTTTTAAGTTCCTCAGCGTACACATCACGGACAAACTGAAATGGTCCACCCACACAGACAGCGTGATGAAGAAGGCGCAACAGTGCCTCTTCAACCTCAGGAGGCTGACGAAATTTGGCTTGTCACCAAAAACACTCACAAACTTTTACAGATGCACAATCGAGAGCATCCTGCGGGCTGTATCACCGCCTGGTACGGCAACTTCTCCGCCCTCAACTGTGAGGCACTCCAGAGGGTAGTGAGGTCTGCACAATGCATCACCGGGGGTAAACTACCTGCCCTCCAGGACACCCACACCACCCGATGTCACAGGAAGGCCAAAAAGATCATCAAGGACAACAACCACCCGAGCCACTGCCTGTTCACCCCGCTATCACCCAGAAGGCAAGGTCAGTACAGATGCATCACAGCTGGGACCGAGAGACTGAAAAACAGCTTCTATCTCAAGGCCATCACTGACTGTTAAACAGCCATCATTGAGTGGCTGCTGCCAATATACTGACTCAATCTCTAGCCACTTTAATAATTAAGAATTGGATGTAATAAATGTATCACTAGTCACTTTAAACAATGCCACTTTATATCATGTTTACATAACCTACATTACTCATCTCATATGTATATACTGTACTCTATACCATCTACTACATCTTGCCTATGCCGTTCGGCCATTGCTCATCCATATATTTATATATACATATTCTTGTTCATTCCTTTACACTTGTGTGTATAAGGTAATTGTTGTGAAATTGTTAGATTTACTTGTTAGATATTACTGCACGGTCGGAATTAGAAGCACAAGCATTTCGCTACACTCACATTAACATCTGCTAACCATGTGTATGTGACCAATACAATTTGATTTGTAGGCCTATGTAGATATTCCATAAAAAATCTGCCATTTCCAGCTACAATAGTCATTTACATCATTAACAATGTTTACACTGTATTTCTGATCAATCTGATTTTATTTTAATGGACAAAATATGTGCTTTTCTTTCAAAAAGGACATTTCTAAGTGACCCCAAACCTTTGAACGGTTGTATATATATATATATATATATATATACATATATATATATATATATATATATATATATATATATATATATATATATATATATATATACAGTATGAATCAGTTTTCCTCTTGTCATTGCATTTCTTCGAGAGCATAACTTGTCAGAAATGTCCAGATCAACTAGCCCATGTCAGCTAACGTTTTTTAGCTAGGTTTCTTGGCCCATTGATTTTGTTGTAATGTTTCAGTCACTCAAATATCACAGGACAATATGTGTAGAATTGTAGGAAATAAACTTTGAACTTGCAAAATGTTCTCTCCCCCACGAGAGGTGTGAACAGTTTGTGTCATGAACAGTACTTGTGCGTGTGGGAGGTTCCCCAATGCTGGAAGGAGGGACCTTAGTGAAAGGGTTTGGGAACCGCTGCACTAGAGGACTGATGGGGGGGGGGTTGTTTTGGAGCGCCTCCGTCTTGGCACTACCCCACCATTGTAAAATAAAGTTATGCATTTATTAATGCCATGTTTATTCTATTACATACTTTTAAATGATATTATGTGAGCTAAACTTAACGCTGCCTTAGGAAGTCTCTGCTAGTCGAAACACGTTGCAGTTGTGCATCCTGATGTACTATGCTAACTGCTTCTATATGTATTATTTTGTCATTAGTTCACTAAAGTTAATTGCAACATACTGGCTGCCTAGTTGTCTTCTTTCTTGGATTACCCACCATTTAGGGGCCTACCTTCCCACTGCCCTCATTTCACCTGTGAGCTAAACATTAAAAAAAGAAAAAGACTTCTTAAATTAACATATTTTGAAAGTCATAATGTTACTGTCCCCACTACATCAACACAAATACATCAGAAATACTGTAGAATTCCACTCATTCCTATTGAGGAGTGCCAATATGACCAAACGGTGGCTTCAAAGCCTCTCACTGGCCAATACATAGCATCAGCAATACTACAGGATGTACATGCATCATTGGTAAAAGCCCTACAAAGTCATTGGTGTAATATTTCTTAAAAATGGTTTAATAAGGAATAAGGAATTGCCAATGTAGCAAACATACAAACATGGGAGGCAAATTAGGAATCTAGGTACTTAGGATAGGTGATTAAGGCTAACTTGGCATACACTTCTTAAAAGTGTGCTTGACCACATATTCTCAGTGTTTGTGAGACTTTAGCAACAGTATAGCACAGTGTAAAACGGGTGGAGGAAATGCATATACCTGCAATACCACACAGATCTCTACTCCATTAATGGATTGGCTGTTAGAGGTGGGGGTTTCCATGCATTGTCCCCTCTCTCCTCTGGTCATTATTTTCCTGAGCTTACGCCAAACAGCAGCATAGTACGTTTTCAGTATATCCAGTCCTCCAGCAGTCTCATAGTGCCCTCTGGTGGTCTATTATCTAAACCTCAGCGTCAAGTCTCCTTCAGTCCTCCAATGAAATTCCAGCTAGTAAAAGGGGAGCTGTGACTGGAAGCCTATTTAGCCTTATTACTACCTGCATGTATAAATCAACATGGAGAGCTCCTTAAATCACACCCACTCTGACATCCATTATCTCCCTAGAAGAACCACTGAATACACATAACATGGGCATATCTATGGCATATGATACTCCTTATTTGCATTAGTTAACAAATACGTAAGATGACCAAAGTCCTATTGGTACACAGTTACAGTTACATCATACAGAAAATAATGGGTAATGCTTCTAACTGCTGCTCCTAGTCTGCTACTCTCCCTTATGCCCACTAGATGTCCCCCTCTTAAAATTTGTGATTTCTTCATCAACAGATGATGGGCATTGGTTTTAATCATCAATCTTAGCTTCACAACCTCACACTATTTTGTATAGTCCTGTAATTATTTAATATGTTTAACAACAATGTAGATGAAAATGCTATGCTTTGTTATAATCATATGGGTAGTCAGAATACTATTATACCACTGCCTACTCTAATACGTTATTTCAGGAACTCTCTCCCCTCTCTGTCCTCTCGTCCTTTTCCTACTCATCTCTGAGACGTACTGATTAACAGAGAGATGCATAAAGACAAAAGGCTGTATGGTGGCAGAGGGACATGGGCTAATCTGAATGACAAAGGCCCTGAATGGGGCTACTGCGTCAGTGTACTGGGCCAGAGCACACCAGAACAATGCCGTTGCTATGGAGGAGTACTGAGTTTTTTGGGGGGACCTGTGCCCTGGTCCAAGATGCAACAGCAGCACTGTGTTGGCCACGGATAAACCCTGGTCGGGGGTCTCTGGGGTTGTGATGAGAGGGGGAAGTGTTTGGTAGGTCTGAGGTGGAGATGTGTATCATTGGGATCATTGAGAGGGCTTGTCCCAGTCCTTATGGTCATCCCATCCCAGCACTAGGACTGAGAGTCACACCAGATGTTCCATCTCACCAGCTGCTGTTGTTGCTCTACTCTACCAACCTAACATGTGGCTGAAAGCAAACATCCCTCAGATGAATGAACATGTTTCAATAAGATGTTTAATAACAATGCTAGTTAGTTTAACTGTTTTGAACTCTAAACACAGATAGGACCCATGGAAATTAATTTGCTCAGGCATTAATCATGCAAACATTTTTTTTTTATTGTGGCACAGCATCAGTGGAATTTAAACCTATGCTCTTCTGTTCTATATCTATGGAATTAGTCCACTGTGCCACCAGGATGGAGCGAGCATGCCATGTTTTTTTTTATTCATTCAAAGCTGTTAATATAAGTCTATTCAAACAGGCCCCATTTCAAAGGAAACAAACACTCATTAAGATCAGGTGTGGCCAATTAGTGGGCGCTGCAACACACCTGAACACACTTATTAACAAGACAGGATAGAGAAGGTTTTGTTGATGCTGAAAGGAATGTATGTTTTTTAAATAACATTTTTAAAACATTCTCTGAACGTTACTAAAGTTTTCTTGTGGTTTTGATGGAAAGTTTTCTTAATGTTTTCTGACAAATTTGAGAACATGACTTTAAATAGAACCACGAGGAAACCTGCAGGAAGCATTATGCTGAAGTACTGAAATTCCCACAGAAGAACGCTGTTTCTTAACGTTCTCTGAACTATTTGAGAACATTTCCAATGTCAAACCAGTTGGAGAACATTCATAGAACATTACCAAATTTTAAATTAAATGTAACCATGTTTGAACTTCTAGGAAACGTTCTGTTAAAGTAATGAAATACCAGAAAATAATGTATTTTTGTCAAGTTCCTTAAAAGTGCACTATGAAACCTTTCAATTTTGTGGGGAATAGTTTGCCTTATTTCAGTTTATGTGACAAAAGAAGCAAGTATAGTGTAGAGGATCATTGGAACATGTGAAATATATTTTCCATAACCAAAAATATGGTATTTTCAGCAGTTTGAAGCTGGTGTACAAAACCGAAAGTAAAAGCAACAGAAACTGAACTTAAGAACGGGAAGCATAGAAATAGTGCACATAGGACAGCTTCCTAGACTTGCTTTCAATGAGATTTGACAGAGCTCTTTACTCACATTTTTTGTGAATTTGGTCAGGTCGCCCCAAAAAGTTACATATTGCAGCTTTAAATGTGCAGAGAATGTTCTAAAGCCTAGCAACTATCCTGCACCATTCCCAGAAAGTTGTGGGAAGATTGTATGCAAAATAACCATAGGCCAACCACACTCTCACCAAACTCTAAGAAACATATGGTTCTCTGAATGCTATGTGCTAGCTGGGAAGCCAGCTCCAGACTCCACTTTTAAGGAACAATGAAGCACTATGATCTGCCATGCTCTCTGTAGCCTTGCCAGGATTATGACTGATAGGAATTGGACAGGAGAGCGGGAAGGAAGGTCAGAGTGACACTGATATAGTGACAGAGAGAGGCAGGAGTACACATGTCCTGGTAACTGTAATCAATGGGAAGGTGCTGCAGCACTGGTTCACATCTCTGGTGAAATAATGCTCACTTGAGCAATACATAACTCTCATCCCCAGCCGGCGTTGATTTTACTGGCTTGGGAGTATGCAGGGTGGGGGATTTATATTACAGGGTGCTGAACCTCTGCTCTGTGACTCACCTCCTTAATGCTGTAGTATGCTATTGATGTATAGGCCGAAGTGACAGCGAGGCCCATTAGAACGTTTGATTGTGAAAACCACTGGGAGAGGCAGGATGACCGGGAGAGATTGCACTGTTAGATGGGAAATCCTGACCACACTCACATGGGCCATGAGTATGCCCTGTGCTCACACCTCTGCTGGGGCATACTGGGATACCTACAGGTGGTGTGTCTCCTCTCCTGTGAAGGATGAGCTTAATAAAACAATAAAGCAGTGGGCACTCTCCTCAATCACTCTCCTCAATCACTCTCCTTAAACACTCTCCTCAATCACTCTCCTCAATCACTCTCCTCAATCACTCTCCTCAATCACTCTCCTCAATCACTCTCCTCAATCACTCTCCTCAATCACTCTCCTCAAACACTCTCCTCAATCACTCTCCTCAATCACTCTCCTCAATCACTCTCCTCAATCACTCTCCTCAATCACTCTCCTCAATCACTCTCCTTAAACACTCTCCTCAATCACTCTCCTCAATCACTCTCCTCAATCACTCTCCTTAAACACTCTCCTCAATCACTCTCCTCAATCACTCTCCTCAATCACTCTCCTCAATCACTCTCCTCAAACACTCTCCTCAATCACTCTCCTCAATCACTCTCCTCAATCACTCTCCTCAATCACTCTCCTCAATCACTCTCCTCAATCACTCTCCTCAATCACTCTCCTCAATCAAAAACAATAGCATGAACAGGGAGTAAACATTTCATTTCTGATACCCTGTTTTCCTCTATGATAATACTTTGCGGCTACAGTTTTTGTATCTGGTCCCTGCTCTTTCCAGCCCCCGTTTCTGTGGGCATGACAGAGCACCATGAAGTGGGCTGAATGTGTGGGTGTTGGAGAGAGGATGTGCAGCCAGACTCTCCTCATCTAGACTCTGGGAGATTGTACTGCAGCAGATCTCCCTGTCGTGAGGTGTATTGAGGCAACCTGGTCACATAGACTAGACGTAACATGGTAGGTAAATCCGGGACACTCAAATGAGTATGATGTTATGCTTGGTATTATCACATAAGACAGAAGGTTATTTAAGGCAAAAACAAAAGTAGGAATTTGTGACATATCATACGTTTTGCAGATTTGTAACATATTGTATGAATTACAATAGAGCCCCACAGTGTGTCACAGTTTCTGTGTTATTTGATTGTTGTTTCCTTAGCTTACCGTTGGAGGGCTACCTTACACTGTTTTCTAGTTTCCAGGTTACCCTGATTATTACTTATGGGATTCACCTGTGTTTAATTACCTTCTCTGGTCACCTGGTTGCCTTGTTATTTAGATTCCTCAGTTGGCCTGTATCTTTGCTTAGGTCTCATGTTTTATTAGTGTGCTCTTGTGCGGTTGCCTTGTTTCTGTTAAGACGCTAAGTAAAAGTTCTGGATTTACCCTTACCTCTCCTTGCTGTGTTTCTCTGTGCCTGGGTTTGAGTTCGTACTGGCATTATTATTAAGGTAGACCTAAGACTGCTATGGACCCAGCAGAGATTTTTCAGTCGTCCTAGGAACATTCCGAACTCCACCATTTACGGTCGGCTCTCACCCACCATGGAACTGTGATTGGTTGCCATGAGGCGCGGCAGCAGACATTGTCGGATGATTTAAGAACTCTTGTGTACGCTCTGCAGACAGGACAGACAGGAACAACGTCTGCTGCACCTGTGGCTGTTCCTGATACTCAACTCCCTACCAGCTCAGGGTCTTCCTCCCTTCGGGAAGCCTCATCTTCCAGCACCGGAGCGATGTGAGGGGCATCCTGGGAGGTGTCGTGGATTCCTGCTCCAATGCTCGCTGGCCTTCGAGCTGCAGGCATCAACGTTTCCCACTGAGCGTTCCAGAGTGGCATACGTAATCTCCTTGCTCTCATTACGGGCTCTGGCCTGGGCTACGGCAATATGGGAGCAACAATCAGACATTTGTTTTAATTGGCAAAGCTTCACCCAGGAGATGTGGTTTTTGGATCACCCCATCAGTGGCAGGAACACTGCTCAAAGACTCAATGCATTTGGCAGGGCAGCTGGAGCGTAGCTGATTACACCACTAACTCTCGGACGCTCGCCGCTGAGCGTTGTTGGACTACAAAGGCACTTCACTCAGCCTTTCTGAACGGACTCAGCGAGGTTCTCAAGGATAAACTGGCTTCCTGGGACAAGCCTGACACTCTGGATGAGCTTATCATTTTGGTCATCTGGATTGAAAACCAGCTTCGGGAATGTCGTCGTGAGATGACGGAGGGGTTCTGAGCTGTTTCCAGTATTTCCGCTCTGGAGTGCAGGTGCAGGATTAACAAGCAACGTTGTCTTTACTGTGGATAGTCTGGACATTTCCGTGCCTCCTGTCCCGAGCTGAGGGGAAAGGGGATGACTTGTCAGTAGATGGGAGAATACTGGGGAGTCAGATACAGTCTCCAGCTGCCGACACAGTACACACCTTGCTTCCAGCCAACCTGCGGTGGGACAATGGGCAGTTGGACATTCCTGCTTTCAATGACTCTGGGGCTACCGGCTGTTTTCTGGATCGCACATTAGCTCGCCAACAGGGACTGACTCTCACTAAGCTGGACATTCCATTGTCGGTCACTGCGCTGGATGGTCAACCCCTAGGGTCTGGGAAGGTGAAGCAGCTCACCATGCCTATTCAGCTGCGAGTTCTGGATTATCATGTGGAGTTTATCCAGTTGCATTTGGTGACACTCCTGAGCTTCCCCTGGTTCTTGAACCCCTGTGGCTTTCTATCCATAATCCTCAAATTGACTGGCCCTCGGGAAGTGTTCTGGGATGGAATCCTTCATGCGAGTCCACCTGCCAGCAACTCTCGCCACATCTTTCCGGCCCTGCTCGTCTGGAGGCTTCCAAATCTCCTGTTTCCCTGGCTGGAGATGACAAGCCTGATCTTTCCCGCATACCTCGGGATTACTGGGATCAGGTCTTCAGCAAACGAAGGGCCAGTGAACTGCCTCCTCACAGGTCCTACGATTGTGCCATCAACCTCCTGCCGGGCACCACTCCTCCGAGAGGAGGGCTGTATTCTCTCTCAGGTTTAGAGACTGCAGCCAGGCGCTGGTGGCTGGTTTTATTCGGCCGTCCACTTCACCTGCAGGATCGGGTTTTTCTTGTTTGAAAGAGGGATGGGGGATCCCTGTATCAATTACCAGGGTTTAAATAACATTACCATCAAGAACCATTACTCTCTTCCTCTTATGTCGTCAGCATTTGAAAGACTCCAGGGAGCTACAGTTCTCAAAATTGGATTTACAGAACACATACAATCTGGTGCGCATCAGACAGGGAGACGAGTGGAAGACAGCGTTCAATACCCCAAATGGACATTATCAGTACCGTGTCATGCCGTTTGGACTTACAAATGCTCCGGCCATTTTCCAGGCCCTGGTTATTGATGTGCTGCGCGACTTCCTTCACCAGGTGGTGTACCTGGATGATATCCTCATCTTCACCAGGCCCTGGTTATTGATGTGCTGCGCGACTTCCTTCACCAGTTCAGGTGGTGTACCTGGATGATATCCTCATCTTCACCAGGCCCTGGTTATTGATGTGCTGCGCGACTTCCTTCACCAGTTCAGGTGATGTACCTGGATGACATCCTCATCTTCTCCAGGCCCTGGTTATTGATGTGCTGCGCAGGTGGTGACTTCCTTCACCAGTTCAGGTGGTGTACCTGGATGACATCCTCATCTTCTCCAGGCCCTGGTTATTGATGTGCTGCGCGACTTCCTTCACCAGTTCAGGTGGTGTACCTGGATGACATCCTCATCTTCTCCAGGCCCTGGTTATTGATGTGCTGCGCGACTTCCTTCACCAGTTCAGGTGGTGTACCTGGATGACATCCTCATCTTCACCAGGCCCTGGTTATTGATGTGCTGCGCGACTTCCGTCACCAGTTCAGGTGGTGTACCTGGATGATACCCTTATCTTCTCCAGGCCCTGGTTATTGATGTGCTGCGCGACTTCCTTCACCAGTTCAGGTGGTGTACCTGGATGACATCCTCATCTTCACCAGGCCCTGGTTATTGATGTGCTGCGCGACTTCCTTCACCAGTTCAGGTGGTGTACCTGGATGATACCCTTATCTTCTCCAGGCCCTGGTTATTGATGTGCTGCGCGACTTCCTTCACCAGTTCAGGTGGTGTACCTGGATGACATCCTCATCTTCTCCAGGCCCTGGTTATTGATGTGCTGTACCTGCGACTTCCTTCACCAGTTCAGGTGGTGTACCTGGATGACATCCTCATCTTCACCAGGCCCTGGTTATTGATGTGCTGCGCGACTTCCTTCACCAGTTCAGGTGGTGTACCTGGATGACATCCTCATCTTCACCAGGCCCTGGTTATTGATGTGCTGCGCGACTTCCTTCACCAGTTCAGGTGGTGTACCTGGATGACATCCTCATCTTCTCCAGGCCCTGGTTATTGATGTGCTGCGCGACTTCCTTCACCAGTTCAGGTGGTGTACCTGGATGACATCCTCATCTTCTCCAGGTCCATGGTTGAACACATCCAACATGTTCACCAGGTTATTCAAAGCCTCCTCTCTCACCACTTGTTTGTGAAGGCTGAGAAGTGTGAGTTTCACATTCCTCAGATCTCCTTCCTGGGGTACATCGTGTCTCAGGGCTGTGTATGTATGGACTCCCAAAAGGTAGAAGCGGTGGTCAACTGGCCGCGGCCCAGCACTGTCAAGCAATTCCAGCATTTTTGATGTTTTGCTAATTTCTACTGGAGATTTGTGAGACTTTAGTTCGGTGGCGGTGCCATTGACAGCGCTCACCAAGGGCTTGGCATAAGCTGGACCCCTGCTGCTGAGAAGGCGTTCCAGGACCCTTACCTCTGCTTGCTTTGTTTCTCTGCGCCTGGGTTTGAGTTCATACTAGTATTATTGTTACATAGTGGAGGTGTCATAATACCCATAAAACCTAGCAGTCAAACAGGGAAATGATTCCAATAGTTTTTCCTCCATACATTGTTTCCCATTGGGGATTTTAGAAACACTTAAAATAAGGGCTGTGTTTTGTGTAGGCTTACCCTGGCATGACGTTTTGATAACCATCTCTAAGACAGGGTGGATTTTATCAATATATTCAGTTTTATTTTTTGAAAAATATGTAAAAATGCTAATTAGCATAGACATCTTCCAAGGCTATAAATCTATAACTTCCTGCATGTCCTCTCTAGCTCACACCTTTGCTAACAGGTATGGTGTCAATTTAAAACTTGCACAATCTAACCAATTTATTCGTTGCTACATTTAGCTAACATTAGATTGTTAATCCAAAGATACTTACTTTTGCCAAATTGAGGCAGTCTTGTCCAGATCATCTTTGCATTTTGTAGGTCTTTATGATAGACACATTAGCAGCCAATTAGCATTTCATTTTGGGGGGGGGTAAATACAGGCAAATATATTGGTAAAAGTCACCTTGGCCTCGAGCGATTAGTACGGTTATCAAAATGTCCTGCCAGTGTAAGCCTACATGGAGCACAGCCCTTATATTAAGTGTTTCTAAAACAAAATCCTATGGGGAAAATGAATGGTGGAAAAACAATTGGAACCATTTCCCTGTTTAACCGCTAAGTTTTATGGGTATTATGAATCCCACTGTGGTACTCTATTCGTAACATATCATATGAAACGGATGATGAGCGTCCACAAATTAATACATAACATACGAAACATAACATATCATACTAATTGGAGTTTTACTATCTTACGTCTACCCCAGGTTGAGTGATTCCAGGTTGAGTGAGTCCAGGTTGAGTGAGGAATTAAGGGTGGTGGGGGGACATAGGTAAGTTCTTTCCCATTCTCAGTTAAATTAATTTGTGTTACAGTGGCACACACAACAGGACAGGACCTCTATAAATAATCTAAGACTGAAGGAGTAGTGAAGTAGGAGAGAAGTGCCAGCAGAGGAGGGAGAGAGAGAAAGAGGGAGAGAAAGAGAGGGGGGATGCTTGGTTACCTTCCAAACAAAGCATCTGATTTGCACAGCAAACGAAGAGGAGGGGAAAGCAACGGAGGAGGAATGAAAGGAAAGAGATGAAGGGAGTGATTGCACGGTGCCACACACTTGAGTCTACCTTGAAGACGGTGTAGCGTTGGATCACGGCATGACAGCTCAACAGTAGTCTCCACTCCACAGCACTTCTACTGAGCTCCACCACTGTCCAGAGAGAAAGACAACATCTAAGTAAGAAACAGTGAGGGAGTCAGCTCAACTGATTGTGAAGGAGGGAGAGACAGAACTAAAGAAGAAGATAGAAGATGCACATCAATAGACATTTAGAAAGAAGAAGCGGATAGAGAGCTAAAACACGCTGCCTGTGGATGAGCCAGGAGCCCGGGGATGCAGAGGGATTGCAGGAGGAACGTAGCAGCAGCAGCCTAGCCAGGCGGACAGACAACATACACACATCTCAGAGAGGAACTGTTGGCTCTGCCCCTAGTGGAGGATGAAGAAGCATTCAGCCAGAGTGGCTCCTCTCAGCTCCTACAGCTCCCAGGTCCTCACCTGCTCCATCTCCGAAGGTAAAAACTCCTGATTGGGGGTAGGGGACAGGGAAAAAGGGATGGAGTCCCAGCCTAGGTGCCATGTCTAGGACATGTGTGTGTACATTTGTGTTTGCATATGCGTGTGTGTCTAAGATTGGCAGCATTGGAAACTCATCAAACCCTTCTATAAGAGCAGAGATATACGTGGTGATTACCATATATTTGTGCATTATTAATGCCTATAGCTAAACGACTCTGGCAGTTTTGCTGTTTTTACATATTAATACTTGTGTAATAGGGCTTGGTGTTAAGTGGTCGTTGCATGGCTCATTAAATCAACCCCAAAGGGCAGAGTATGAGAGAGAAAGAGAAAGAAGGAGAGAGGGAGGAAGGGAAGGAGGGAGGGAGAGTTAAGGTAGCTAAAACAAATTAGGATGTGTCCAGTCCTAGTATAATTGTGTGCTCTGGGCTTTCTTTGATTAAGTAAAGAGCACATGATGTGCCCTCCACAGAATAGTGTATGCTGGGCTTCTTGTTAAGTCTATTAAATGTCACAATGGCATGAACATTATATAAACAGTATAAATGATGTAAACAATATAAAGTTATCAAGTAGACTATTATCTTGTGATTATTCAAAATCATACACAATCAGATTAATGATTATATTACCAATCAACTGTTAGGATTATTTCAATATTTTCACTTGAATGACAATGTATTACAGAACTATGAGAAACGTCCATGCCGTTGCTCTTCCCCATTCTTTGGGAGGGGATACAGAACTTATCGACAGGGACTGTGATATCACAGTGTGTGTTTAGTTGTCATTTGTCACAATGTCACAATTGATATTGACAATCCAAACAGGCTGACGGCTGTTCTCACATCTTTTCCTTCTTGCTTACCTGTCTTGTATGTGATGAGTTTTAGGCAAAACCCATTTAGATCTGGACATGGGTACCACAGCCTTTAAATGGTACAGGCCTCTACACAGCCATACACTGTTTCTAGGGATTTGAGTTCCAAACCATTGCCTTCGTGTCTATTTTGCAGAGATGAACAAAATATACATTTAATCAATTCATCCATGTATTTTCGTCTCTCCTGGGATGGAATAAATGCACTGCCTGACTCCTGTATACCACTGCATGCCATCTAGGAACATCAGTGTTTACATTTCTCACCTTTGCTTATGAGTTGACTCAAAACATAGCTTTGGGCTTAATACAGGATGTATAGGTAGCTAGGTAAACACTTACTATACAGCATTGCTTAGAGATATTCCTGTCCTTTGCAATACCTTAGCCAAATGATGCTGTCAAGTGTCCAGACTACAGCTTGTGAGATACTGTAGGTTTCCTTTATAGTTTTGCTAAGCTATTCTTTGCTGTGCCATACCATAGTGTCTGTTATAGAATCGCAAATGTAGCCAATACTTCAGCATTAATGAGGTGGAATGTGGAATTATAGTTTTGTTTTAAAATCCGCATCCTGGCAAAGGATCACAGTGTGGTACTTTTGCCTGGGGAAACAGGATGCTAGCAAGCCTACAATGTGTTGCTCTCCGCACCTAGCACCCATTACAGTACTGTACACTGAATTATGTCCTCAGTATGGGAAAGATCTTTGAGTGGTTAATGAACCTCAGAGAGAGGAGGACAAAGAAATGTAGCTCAGCATACAACATCTACATCCAGACACGCTCATAGAAATGATGTTACTTCTGGTTTTAAATCATGCAGTTCTGGATCGTCTCCTATACTCCCCTTAAGGTCTGGCTGTCTGTCCCCATCTGGGACAAAGTGAGATAAAAACTTTAAGAGAAAGCATGTAATCAATCTTTAGTTTTAAGGCATAAAACTCTATAAAAGATGTAAGTCCACGTGCCAGGTCTTACATTTCCTGGATATATATTGGAGGGGACATTTTCATCCAAAAGTAAAACTCTGCAATATTAAACTCTGCACTGTACGCCAAGATCCCAAGCCAAATTGACAGAGTTCCAATTGCCAATGAAAGTTAGCTACTGTATCTAATTGGGTGGCAGGTAGTTTAGCAGTTAGAACATTGAGCCAATAATCAAAAGGTTTCTAGTTTGAATCCCGAGCTGACTCTGTAAAAAATCTGTCAATCTGCCCTTAGTCCTAATTGCTCCCGGGTTGCCGTCAATCATGGCTGATCCAATACTGTGACCCCACTCTCAGTGGGAGTGGGATATGCAAAAAACGCATTTCCATTTCACCACACATTTGTTAAGGTTACACATTGGTACGTGTGTGAAACAGGACAAATATAAGCACCCCCTATTTGACATTTTGAATTGTCACAGTAACCTCAGTTGCCACAGTAACCATGGAGCAAAGTGGGGCAGATATACAGTTTCCCTATCAAAATGATCTTTTAAAAAAAGAAGTCAAACATCACTGACTGGAACTGATTCTAATGCACTGTCTGTCTTCATCATCAGCATTGTCTGTTTGTCCAGCATTGTCTTTTCGTGTCTCTGGAAAGGCACTCTTTGGATAGATGCAATGCTCAACTAATATTATGGAGCAACTGTAGGTGTATGATTGCTGTTGAATAATGGTGTTACTGTTTGGTTTTGTCATCATGAAGTTTATGTAGGAAACTAGCAGCATTATTGTAACTTAGGGTCAGACAGCATAAAGTGTCTTGGGTTTCAAGGACATTATCGTTCTGGATGTGCTGCCCGACGTCTTTCTTCCTACTTCTAATGCTTTAAAGTCTAACAGAAACCAGCACACACACTCTTAAGCATCTATGACATGTTAAGCCAGCAATTAATGTTACCTTTGAAAGAGTTTAATCTCATGTATATTCCATTTCAGTACACTCTGCTTTCTGTTTTAGAGAACCTAAAGGGAAGAGTCACGGTATGAATCGAAGTGGTACTTTTATAGTCTTGATTGGATTTTTTTTTTGGGGGGGGGGGGGGGGTGGCGGAAGACTGCTCTGAACCAACAGTTTTCTCTCTGGGAGCAGAGGGTCGATACCTAGTGGTGCACATAGGGGTTTTATTGGATTACTTAGAGGCACTGATTGTACTCATCTTGTTTTGAGCATTATTAATGGCCCTCCTCAAAGGTCCAAGTAGAGAGGAGCGAGAGAGCCTGCTGCTTCCTGCTATACTGTAATGTAATGTCTATAGCCATGGTGGAAATGGCTGGGCTGAACCCATAGTGCTGAACCAGCAGTCTGAGAGAGAGCAGCAAACACCCAGCACATGTCTATTTTATTCCTGCCCTGGTGTAGGTTGATAGTGCTGTGGAGGCCTAGATAACGGATCCTGGATCTCCGGAAACGGACTCACATCATCTCAGTGACACACACATAAAACACACACGCGTGCACACACCATTCACACCCACAGTCCATTAAGGCAATGCACCAACCAACATTATTCTGCTTTGACTGCAAAATGACTGCTGCAAGGAATAACATTCAATATAAGTCCTTACATTTCTGTTCTCGATTCCTGTTTCTCTGTAGTAGTGGGTTTGATGTGCTCACAGTTAGCTTTACGGTTCTCTTTGCTCCCAGTCTCCCTGCGCACAGTGCACCAGTCCAAAAACCACCCAGTCTGCTCTGAAGCCACTGAATGCAGAAGTGCACACTCAGAGCTTTGGTAATCTAATCTCTTTACAGTCGCAAGCAACAAAAAAAGGCAGATCTGCTAAACTTTCAACAATGTTTTCTTGCGGTTGTAAAGATGTCAGCAGTCTACCATAGTGGCCCATGTTATGTCCACTAGAGAGTCCGAGTGGAACATCTTGCTCAGTGCTCTAAAAGGAATGTTGAAAAGTCTTATTCTACAATAGCCAGACCTCTGAACAATCAATCCTGTCGTTTCTTTAGAGCACAATATAAGGAATGGTAAGAAACAGGAGGCTGCCACAATTGACAAGGTTGTCATGTCTTTCCAGAGACGGATGCCACGGGATTGGGTGGACACATACATCATGTGGATCCTTTTTGGGGGTCAGGTTTCTGTGCATGTCTGAATACATGTCTATATTAGGACCGTATCCCCTGTGTTGTATAATGACTCAATGTTGCTATTCCTGACATAGGCAACCAGCATCCAGAATGCTAAGAACACATATTTTGATCAAAGCTATGCCTTAGTGCCTTTACAGCAGGTCATTCAAACTGGAGGACTGACTCACCAAGGACGAATTATCAATACTTGTTTATATATCTCAGTGAGGCAGCCAGGATAGCGTCATAGAATGGAGCTTGGAACCCATTGGTCTTTATGGAACAATCCACTCTAATTGTCTTTGTGAAAGCTGTTCCACATCAGCTTTATTTTCAAATGCTATGTGTTTTATTGTGGAAATGGAACATTCAAATTGACCAGTTGCTATCAACCACACACTGGAAAAACAAATACTGAAAACACATGCTTATGACTCTTTGTCCAGAGTGTCGCTGTCCACTGTGCTGAATGGGGTGCCACTGTCCATGGTGCTGAAGCATCTTTTATTCAGCCACACCTACACCAATGCCTCTTGTGATGCAACAAGCCTACAGTACATATCCCTCCATACTTTAACTACGGATGTGTTTACCCCCACAGGAGAGGAGGGTTCTGAGTCTCATGCGGACACACCAGGCAGTGAGGCCAGTGAAGAGGGGAAATTGTACCAGACGTGTGCTAACACAGTGCTGAAGGTGCTGGGGGGCCTCCTATTGGTCCTATGTGTCTCCTCCTCTTGGGTGGGCACCACTCAGCTGGTCCAGCTCACCTTCAAGTCCTTCTCCTGCCCCTTCTTCATCTCCTGGTTCAGCACCAACTGGACCATCCTCCTCTTCCCTCTCTACTACGGAGGCCACGTGGTCACCACCAGGGACAAGCAGACGCCTATACAGAAATTCAGGTGATTGATCATGACAGTGGGGAAGGGCTTATACAAGGTTGCACAGGCTAGGTACTGTAGCTCCTTGAGAAACCATAGACTCCATAGGCTACAATTCCAGGGTATTGAATCAGTTGTAACACCCAGAAGTGTTTATGGGAGCTGCAGTAGTAGCTGCAGCAGATTTGTAAAATGCTTTCTGTTCAGTTTTCGGGG
The DNA here is from genome assembly GCF_036934945.1 of Oncorhynchus masou masou. Classification (NCBI taxonomy): domain Eukaryota; kingdom Metazoa; phylum Chordata; class Actinopteri; order Salmoniformes; family Salmonidae; genus Oncorhynchus; species Oncorhynchus masou. Next base: position 28,438,041 of record NC_088243.1, on the reverse strand, counting down.
GGTTTGATCTCCTCCAGTGCTGTGAGACGTTGTTTATATGACACACCCCTCCTCTAATTACCATGGGCACAGGCATGTGAAAGGGATATTAACTGCAACCATGAGAAATGGCCAGTATAATAATTTCAATGAAGCATTGCCTCTCAGCCAGAAGAACGGTTTTGACTTCCATCCAAAGTTTAGGAATTCCCATTTCCTCATGGGTATAGGACTAATCCCGTTGATAAGTTCTCTTACCAGCAACAAATTTGAGAATAAATAACCTCTTCCTTTTCTCTATCCACTATTTCCTCTCTATAATTCCATTCGTCAGAGAGTGCAGCAGGCTTTTTGGGGAGGATGGGATGACCCTCAAGCTGTTCCTGAAGAGGACAGCTCCCTTCTCCATTCTGTGGACCCTGACTAACTACCTGTACCTGCTGGCCCTGAGGAAGCTGACCGCCACTGATGTCTCAGCCCTCTACTGCTGCCACAAGGCCTTCGTCTTCCTACTGTCCTGGATCGTCCTAAAGGACCGCTTCATGGGTGTACGGGTCAGTACTCTACCACTACTATTACTTCATTGGGCTTGGTCACACAGCTATCCAATGAATCATACAGGGGAGGGAAGGTAGGCACAAGTATTAATGTTGATTGGTTTACTTCCCTCATTCCTACCTGCAGATTGTGGCGGCCATAATGGCCATCACAGGCATTGTCATGATGGCTTACGCAGATGGTTTCCATGGGGACTCCATCATAGGCGTGGCCTTGGCTGTTGGCTCCGCGTCCACATCGGCTCTCTACAAGGTTAGTTTACTAAGCAGGTGCCTGTTTATACTGAAATAATTAGAATTCTTAATTAGTTTTACATAGAGTTCCATCAGTATAACATATCTGGACATTGTTTCCTCTGCTGCAGGTGCTGTTTAAGATGTTCCTGGGCAGTGCCAACCTGGGTGAGGTGGCTCACTTCCTCTCTACCATGGGTGTCTTCAATCTCATCTTCATCTCCTTCATCCCCCTCATCCTCTACTTCACCAAAGTGGAGCACTGGGGCTCTCTGTCCTCGCTGCCCTGGGGATACCTGTGTGGCCTGGCTGGGCTCTGGCTGGGTGAGTGGAAACACACACACACACTATTTGATCTTACTAGAAACAATATTTGTGTTAACATTGTCATTTCTCTTTCAGTGTTCAATATCCTGGTTAATGTTGGCGTGGTGCTTACCTACCCCATCCTCATCTCTATAGGGACATTGCTCAGTGTGCCCGGCAATGCAGGTAAGTGTCTGTGTGTGAGCGCGTGTGTGTGTGTGTGTGCGTGCGTGTGTGTATCTCTGAAAAAATGTGTAAAGGGCTCTTTATTCTAATGCATGCAGAGGTATTGTATTCAGACGTCAGCACTTGAGACCCCGGCAACAAACAGATAACACAGCAGGTCTCACTCTCTCACCTCGGAAACCCAATCATCATTGTGCCTTCAGACGCAGCAACTATCCGTCACAAAGGGAGGATCAGGTTGCTAAGGCGACACTAAATGCCCACAGTTATTTTCCTTAACCACAGTGGCCTGTATGAAGGTCAGTGGGTTACTACAGCTTGGCATGGTGCAGGGGTGTAGACCTTTAGAGCAGAGAGGACATAGTGGCCCACTTGTGCTGATTGTAAGCTGCATTGTTAAGCTACATACTGTATATCCCCCCATGCAGTTCAGTTCACCCCACCTTTGCCCTACGGTTTCTGTTACTTTACGTAATCATTCAGAACATCTCTCTCTGTCTTTCTCCCTCTCTCTTCTATTACCTTACTTCTGCTTAATTAATCAAAACATCTCTCTCTCGCGCCGTACCTCCCTCCCTCTCTCCCTCCCTCCCTCTCTCCCTCCCTCCCTCTCTCCCTCCATCCCTCTCTCCCTCCCTCCATCCCTCTCTCCCTCCCTCCATCCCTCTCTCCCTCCCTCCATCCCTCTCTCCCTCCATCCCTCCCTCCGTCCCTCTCTCCCTCCATCCCTCTCACCCTCCCTCCCTCTCTCTCTCCCTCCCTCCGTCCCTCTCTCCCTCTCTCCCTCCCTCCCTCTCTCCCTCCGTCCCTCTCTCCCTCCCTCCCTCCGTCCCTCTCTCTCTCCCTCCCTCCCTCTCTCCCTCCCTCCCTCTCTCTCTCCCTCCCTCCGTCCCTCTCTCTCTCCCTCCCTCCGTCCCTCTCTCCCTCCGCCCCTCTCTCCCTCCCATCCATAGTGGTAGATGTGTTGAAACATGAGGTGATCTTCAGTGTGGTGCGTCTGGCTGCCACCTGCATCATCTGCCTTGGCTTCCTGCTGCTGCTGCTTCCTGAGGAGTGGGACTCCGTCACGCTGCGCTTCCTCGCTGCATTCAAGAAGTCTGAGGAGCATGGAGAGGAGCTGACTGATTCCAGCATCCACACACGCAGCCGCAGCCAAGCCAATGGCGCCGTCTCAATCCCTATGGCATGACCCCCGACCCTGTCAGCTCCCATGATCCTCCAAAGGCCCATCCCATCACCAACCCCTATCCTCGCACGGTTCTACATGTCCCATTTGGGAAGCATGGCGGGATGACTCCTGTGCTGACTACAGACCAGGAAGTCCAAAATCAGGAGAACAGGAAGTGTTTCTATGGCTGAGAGAAACTGTTGTGGAGTTGAATCTCCTCTGTCACTTTCTCCAGGAACTAATGGGGAGTTAAAAGAGAACCATACTGCTGATTTTGCTGAGCGTAAAGTTTGAAAGTCTTGAACTCCTTGCCACACCCAGTCTTGCCCCTAGACCACATAAGCCCAACCTTGAACCTGCTCCACGGACTATATTCTGTGAATATAAATATTGACAGGGCCAGTTTGGCTCAATCTTATGTGCATTTATTGAATTTACTCAGAGGTGTATCAATAGAGTATTTACATTTGACTTCTTATATAGTATTATATACAGGAATGGGTTGGGAAACATATGCTGAACATACAGGCTCTTTTTCTTTTTTAATAAAAGTCAAATAAAGACCAATAGCTTCTTGATCAGATCGTCTCATAAACACAACCTTTAAAAACATGCTATGTTCAAGACAGGAAAATGATTGAAATGGCTGTAAATGGACATTTCAGTTATCAATAGCCACTGAAGTGGATCAGGTCCACATTCGACAAAGCAGAGCCTCTGAAGTCTCTCTCCATAAAGCCAGGGCATTCCTATCATCCTATTACATCACCTCTGCATAGGCCGCGCACGTGGCACACAGACAGCAGGTTCATGTTTATATGTATAACTAACTGCTCAGTAGATCTGCTCACACATGTCACTACCATGTCTACTGACCTGATTCATCTTAGTCCCAAACATATCCAGCAGCGTGGAGTGTGATTCATCCAGTCTTAGTAATAATGTATTTAAGTAATTCTGCAGGGATGACAGACTCTCCTCTGTCATCCATTCCTCTCTCTACTCCCCCTGCTCACTTACACAGAGATCTCTGGTAATTAGGTGATGAAGGCTTTTATGGCCCAGCAGCAGCTTAGCACTGATTCAGCTGCAGGTAGCACACAGCTCCTCCTCAGCCAGTCCGTGACAGCTACCAGGCAAAACAGCCTTTCAGTGGGATAGAAATAGAATGAAACCAAAATGAAAGATGGAATAACTAAATTCATTTCAGGGCACTTGAATTACTTTATTCCTGGAGACGAAGTGGAGTGTGTTTGTTGGAAGTAATCTGTTCTCCTCTGAGGCTGTGAGACAGAGCTCAGTCCCCAGTCAGTGCTGTGATGACTGGTGTGCTGTCAGTGAGACATGACCTCTAATGAAGCGTTTGCTGAACTGACAGATTCAGACACTCTGTTGTGGATGCTGCCTCATTAAACCAAATGAGCGAGAAAAGAGGAGGTGAACGAATGTAGGGAGGGGTTTAAATCCTCATTACTGATGATTTTCACATCCACACACTGAGACAGAACAAAGTAAAGTACAGCATCTCCATGTTATGCTGGTAGTCCAAACTCTCTTCATCATTTGAAAAGTAATTCTCAAAACTTTTACCTTTATTTCTATGTCCTGCTGTGAATGACTTCCTTGTTGGAAACTGAAAGTATAGTGTATGTTGTCGGGGCAGATTCTGTAAATGATCTATTATTATGCCTGAACAGTTTGGAGTGTTGAGGGGAAGAGGTATGGGGCTAGAAAAAAAGCAGGGTCTTTCAAGCATTAACTTGGAGTTACAAAGTAACCTGTAGGGAGAGTTGTCATAGAAACAGCTCATTATAATGAAAAATGAAAAGTATAAAGACAGGGATGGGGGCACAGACCTTCCATTTTAACCACAACTAAAACTGTTAACTCACTTGTACAGCTGCAAACATACAGAATGGAGACCTGAGATGTATGCCACCACAACTGACTAGGGGAGTTATTATGTAACTACGGGTGTCATACCAAAGGGCTATGCTAATTTATCAAGAAAGAAAAGTAAACTACAGTACATCAAGAACCGTAGCAGCTGGTGACGGAGCATTAAACACCACATACAGCCAAACGAATGAGAACATGAGCGGAGGACTCAAAACAAGTGAGGTGAGACAAGTTCTTCTGATTTCAACACTGAAAGTAACTTAGACCGTCCGGATTTCATAATATTAACAAACCCAAATTAGAGTGTGATTGCTTGACTCATCAACAGACTTTCGCTAAAAAAGCATAGCATAGCAGCCTAACGGCCATAGCAGAGGGCTAGTGGTGGACTATGGGCTCTACAGGATCCAGGTCCAGGCTGAGTCAGGTGGCCCCGTGTCACAGTCAGCCAGAGGGAGACCTGGACCAGCAGGCCAGTCATCCCACCTCACAATGGACCATCTCTGCTGTGCCAACCCCACTGGAACCACAACATGGGCCCCTAGGACATAGTAGGACTATCCAGCTGCCCCCACTGAAACTGGAAAACTCTGCAAGCTTCCCCCCACTATCTACAGGTCAGTAGACAGATTATTTTGTCTCCAAATGTGGTTGTCATCATCATGAAGGCTTAACTGACTTCTGTGTCTATGTGTGTATATGCATGTGTGTAAGAATCATCATATGTAGCAAGCAGCCTCCCACAGAGTCATAGCAACATTTGGGGACCAAGCATCATTCATTCTCATCCACCACGAAGACTACAGGTCAGAACAGTATAGCTTTCGCTACCATTTTACTACAAACTGTCACAAACATTCTTGTTCAAGTGTTCCTAAATTCCTACTTTATTATCCTATCTCTGTAAAATAAATTGTATTTCAATTTAGTGTCTCGGACTTCACATTGGGGGAAGAGTGGCTGTGTTATTGCATTGACTGTTGTTGTGATGTACTGCACTGTGTACCCATGCAGACCTCCCATCATTCTCTCTCCTCAGGCGTTGCAACCACTGGCCCCTCTTAGTGCAGGCCTCAAGGTTACTGCCAATCACATGGCCATGGTAAAAATAACATACAAAAACATCAGTGTCATTTGGTCTCTGTTTATGCTCTGTTGACATGTATACAAAGCCTTTGTCAATTTTGAAGCTGTTTTTATGACCTTTATTATGCTTGTGTTTGGTTTGTTCTTTTTCTCTTGTCACAGGGCAGAGACTGGAGAGACGGGGGTGTCCTCCACTTTTCTACCCCCAGCCAGGGTGCACACGATGGCACCGGCCGCCATCCGCAGGTGCAGATAGAGAATGTAATGGACTTACAGGGCCTTCAGAAAGTATTCACACCCCTCTACCTTTTCCACATTTTGTTGTGTTACAAAGTGGGATTATAATGGATTTCATTGTAATTCATTGTCCACAATCTACACAAAATACTCTGCAATGTCAAAGTGGAAGAAAAATTCAACAACAAAAAATATACTAAATGGAAAATAAAACATGAATATATCTTGATTAGTATAAGTAATCACCTTTGGCAGTGATGATATTTGTGTCTTTCTGGGTATGTCTTGAAGAGCTTTGCAAACCTGGATTGTACAATATTTTCCCATTATTCTTTTAAAACAATTCTTCAAGCACTGTCAAGTTGGTTTGCTAGACAGCTTTTTTCAAGTCTTGCCATAGATTTTCATGCCGATTTAAGTCAAAACTAACTAAGCCACTCAGGGACATTCAATGTTGTCTTGGTAACTAACTCCAGTGTTTTAGGTTAAGGTGGATTTGTCTCCCAGTGTCAATTGGAAAGCAGACTCAACCATGTTTTCCTCTAGGATTCTGCCTGTGCTTAGCTCTATTGATTTTCTTTCTATCCATAAAATCTACCTAGTCTTTGCCGATGACCAGCATACCCATGACATAATGCAGCCACCACCATGCTTGAAAATATGAAGAGGGGTCTCTGTAGTGACTGGGTGTATTGATACACCATCCAAAGTGTAATTAATAACTTCACCATGCTCAAAGGGATATTCAATGTCTGCTTTTTTATTTAAAATGTTTAAACCCATCTACCATTATGTGGCCTTCTTTGCGAGGCATTGGAAAACCTCCTGGTCTTTGTCTTTAAATCTGTGCTTGAGATTCACTGCTGGACTGAGGGACATTACAGATAATTCTATTTGTGAGCTACAGAGATAGGGTAGTTATTCACAAATCATGTTCAACACTATTATTGCTCACAGCAATTTATGTGACTTGTTAAGCACATGTTTACTCCTGAAGTTATTTTGGCCATAACAAAGGGATTGGATACTTACTGACTCAAGACATTTCAGCTTTTCATTTATTTGTTTTTACATAATTCCACTTTGACATTATGGGGTATTGTATGTAAATCAGAGACACATAAGTCGGGGCACAATTTTTTTATTTTACCTTTATTTAACCAGGCAAGTCAGTTAAAAACAAATTCTTATTTTCAATGACGGCCTAGGAAGAGTGGGTTAACTGCCTGTTCAGGGGCAGAACGACAGATTGTACCTCGTCAGCTCGGGGATTTGAACTTGCAACCTTTCGGTTACTAGTCCAACGCTCTAACCACTAGGCTACCCTGCCGCCCAGCGTTGCCCAGGTTAGGGGGGTTTGGCCGGGGTAGGCCGTCATTGTAAAATTAAGAATTTGTTCTTAACTGACTTGCCTAGTTAAATAAAGGTGAAATTTAAAAAAACATAAAATCGAAATGATCAATTTTAAATTCAGGCTGTAATACAACAAAATGTGGAAAATGTCAAGGGGTATGAATACTTTTTGAATGCACTATACATGCTTATGTTCCTCAGTCTCCAAAACAATTACATGGGATTTGATTAAGTCAGGAATGTTGTTATGAGAGGTAATTTACCAGAGAGAGCGAGAGCAGCTGGTGAGCTGCGAGCCTGGGCCCCTTCTGTCCCAGTGGGCCTGATTAAAGCGCTGGTGGAGTGGAAAGTGGGGTGGTCTACAGCTCTGACTGGCCCTCAATGGGATGCGCTTTCAGGGTACAGGGAACAGGAAAAACCCCACTACCAGGCAAACACACACGTGCGCGCACACACTCCCTCACAAACCGACATACTGTATATAAGAATTTGTACATTTTCATGTTTCATTGCATAGGACAGGATCTAGGGATCAACATTTTATCTGTAGCATATCATTGATGCGTTGTGTATTCCATGACGTGTGACTATATTATATTTTAAACTACCATTTGGTGGTGACTCATGCATGGTCTCTCTGGCTGTGTGGGTTGGGTTGTGTAGGGTGGACTCCTGGAGGCACAGATGGTCCTCAGTCAACAGGCCCAGCGAAGAAGGAGAGCCCACCAGAGACGAGTCCGAGAGCAGCGGGTCCACGAGAGGACAATCTACATAGATAATGGTGAGACTGGAGACATTTTGTTAATCTGGCTGACACCAAACTCAAAGTCTTCCTGACTGCAGTGTCACAGCTCTCCCTCACTGTGTACTACATGGGTCACATCAGCCAGGCTAAAAGAAATTACCACCAACTTGAACATGTTCTAAGTGATACGTACAATCCATAGGGCTGCAGTACTTAAATAGATTGTGTACTTTGTCTTGCTCCCTTGGCCTCTGTAGTTGAAGCACCAAGCAACAAAGGGATACAGAGACTGCATCTGCTAAACAGGCCAACCCAAAGGGACATATTTTGGGATGAGATGACAGGAGAGAGTCTCGACCTCAAGGAGATCCTCCAACCAAGCCCCCTTCCCCTGGAGCAGGGAGAGAGACAGCAGTCCCAGCCTGGACCACCACAGTGCCTGTGTAGGGATGAAGAGCTGATCAACAGAGACTTGGCATGGGGAGGCCTCAGGAGTCCTCATCGGAAAACCAATACTCTCACAGACAGAGTGGAAGGGGAGACAGATGGTGGACTGACCATGAGGAAAACCTTACCTTCGATGCTGGACTGGAAGACAGAGAAACAAAGAGATACAATTCCCAAACACTTGAGCTCTTTCGGGGATAGTGAGAGGGCTAGTAGGAGGCCTCTGAGAGGCTGGCAGAGAGAGGGCATTAGAGGTATATGTCATGGGGAGAGAGGGATTTGGGAACCTGACTTGGAGTAGGAGCTGTTTGAGAGGTTTACTAATCTGGATTAGATCGGATCTCCAATCTCAGTTTGCGAAATGCTAATGGTGTATAGGTGGTCACTTCATTTTGAAAAGCAGAAATTGTAGCTCATTTGTCTTTTAAACTGTTAGCATTTTTACTGAATGATCACATGGCAAACTAAATATTGGTTTGTCATAACCAAAGTATTTCAGAGAATGTGTCCACCACCAGTGTTAAACTATCACCTGAATGTATTCATAGGATTGCTTTATTAAAATAGCAGCTGTGGTTAAAGTCTAGGATTGCTTCATTAGAATAGCAGATGTGGTTAAAGTAAGTCTCATTATGGGAACAAATCTGTTTTCCATAACAAATAAATGTGTTTATGAAAGTGAATCAGTGTGTTTTTATTCCAGCCTGTTTGAAGGCAGTGTGTGGCGCCCTCTAGGGATGATAGTGATACTACAGGTGTGGAAAGGTCTAAAATTAGCTTGATGTAACACCAGCTTAATGTTCAGAAGGTGAGAAAGCACATTTAAAAAATAATACATTTGGCTTTTTGATCTTATTTCCATCATGATTAACAATACATGGTACTTATATAGCGCTTTTAAAGGACCAAAAGTTACTTTAATTTTGTTACTCAATCTTAATCTCTAAAACAATGGATAATGGACAGACAAAATATTACCACCAAAAAGTACAAAATCCCAGCAATGAATGACCAAATACATTACTTTGTCCATCTTACATTGAAAGGTGTCTTGCGATACACTTTTGAAAGAAGACCCATAAAAGATATCTGACCATATTTTGTTTCATGTCTTCAAGACCTCTAGACAATGGTACAGAGACAAAAATGGGTACGTACAAATGGTACTAAATAATTTCCCTCAATGACCGTTTAATTTAACTTCAAAGATAATGTATTTTCTAAATTATCTTTGGGGCTGAGTTTTTGTTTAATGAGAAGCACACTGAAGACCTTTTGTGCTCCCCAATTCCCTTCAACATTGAAAAGATATATTGCACTTCAGGGCTCCTTTTACCCCTAACAGGAAATTGCTTATTGCAGCAATCCTCTCCACCTTTATGAAAATCTTGGAAGCTCTTAGCAGGATTAGAGAGAGAGTAGAACTGGCCAGCTACCACACACCTGGGGCTACAGTGAACACACAACAAGACAAGGGACAGCTGCATTTAGTTCTTGAATCAAGTGAGAGATATCCTCTTTTCTTATGACGTCTGAAGCATTTAGGCTGTATAGCCCTTATAAATGGCTTTATGAAAACATTCACTTTGCATAGTCTTACTCTTCTTCCCAACTTGTGTTTTCGCCATGTTTTTTAGTCCTCTAAATAAAAAAAAATAAAAGGACAGAGGCAAGCTGTTGTTTTGTTTGTAATTGATTTAGTTTGGTCAAGGGCTAGGGTGTGGTTATTTTCAGTTCATTTCCACTGGCCACTAAAATGCCACAAGTACTCCCAATTCAACAAAGAAAACTGTGGTACCGGTCTCCAATTTTCCTTCCTGATCTTTCTGGATTTTATGTGGCTTTGATGTTTCCCTCGTAGGGAGGACGTTTGTTCCTGAGACTGGGAGAAAGAGGTCTCAGAGCCAGAGACACTGACTGTATTGCTACCGAAGCCACAGTTTGAGCCGTAGAGCATCCACTCCATTTAAATAGTATTGGAAGAGCCTCTTGTCCCTTACAAAGCCCAGGTTCTCATACAGTTTCTGGGCTGATTGGTTGGTGATCTCAGTCTCCAGCACCACCTGTTTAAAGTTAACAAAACCAAGTAATTTGTAAGAGATTGTTACCTCTATCTCCATACTGAATACTATACAACTATGCAAAATGGTATTCAATGGCATTTTCAGTTTCAAATGTGCATTGGTGTAATGAGATTAGAATCAAGCTTAAACGTGTCACTATTTATGGTAAAGAGTATGGCCTGTTATCCTCTAGCTAAAATGTGGCCTAATGTAAGGTGACCAGAAATGATTTTGTTTTTGCGTGGGGAGGATGGGGGGGGGGAACCGTTTGAAAATAAAAATGCCATGGAACTATATTTAACTATCAATTTTTGCTATTGTCCTTTAAAAATACTTCAAACACAAATGGAATAACCCTCCACAGTTCTTAAAAGCCTAGCTAGTCATTTTTTAATCACCCAGGTTTGGTAGCCTATGCTGTTGCATGTACTTCCTGACCATGGTGTGTTCATGTTTTTTTTTAATTTAACCAGACCATTGAAACCCAGTCCCTTTTTCAAGGGAAACCTGGCCAAGAAGACAGCAACATTCAATATATTACAGAATTAAAACATACAATTCAACAACATGATCCAGCCTAAAAAAAAGCATTTACACTCCTCCGTAACAGAGTCTCCCACCAACATTTTAAATTCATTCAGTGGCACTAACATATCTAGATGAAGCATGGATTGTAGATTATTCCATACGTCTGGTGCACAACAAGAGAAGGCAGTCTTGCCTAATACTGTAAATGTCCTGGGGACTTTAAGTAGCAACCACCTAGCAGACCCGGTATGGTAACTGCTGGTGGTGAAGGAGACCAGACGACAGAGGTAAAGAGGGAGTTTACCCAAAAGGGCCTTGCAGATGAAAACATGTACGTAGCTTCCTGCACATATAAAGTGAGGTCCAACCCACCATTTGGTATAAGGTGCAATGGTGGGTGAGTGACTTGGCATTTGTAATAAAGTGCAAGGATGCATGATAAACAGAGTCCTGTCTCTGTATCACTGGTCAAACGTTCTCATAAAAGGTCCATGGCAAAGCCTCGGGAGAAAACAAGTTTGGCAAAGGGATTGATATATGCAAATCTGATTGGACAGCATTTGATTATTTAACAATCAGTCCCAATTTAACTTCAATATTACTTTTTTCTTTCTAATGGCTAATCAGGGACATTTTCGGGGACAGGCCACCAAAATCGGGGACTGTTCCTGGAAATTGGGGACGTCTGGCCACTCTTGCCTAATGTCTTCCAGGGTAGATATGATTATGTAAAAGAAACATACCTCATCACAGTCCTCATCCATCATAGCATAGATAGCCTTTTTGACTAGATATGTACCTGAAATGACAGGAGTGATGACATGTTAGAAGTAAACATGAAACATTATAACACAGTCTTGCAGGGGTGGGTATAATTTGTGGAATGTTCCAACAGGACTCTGTTCCAAAATCTTCGTAAAGTACAAGGTTGCCAACAAACATCTCATACAAAGTAACATGATCAATACACCTAGCTAACTAGCTGCCGAATAGGCATCAACTCACCATGTAGCTTATTTTTAATGTTTGTCGATAGGCTACCAGAGTGAGGACAGACATTTTTCGGAATAAACATGGTGAGTGAAAATGTAATTAAATAGCCTCCTCCCTACCTGGTACCTTATTCTGCCGCTAAACAACTTTGTATGCGTTGTTTGATGGCAACCTTGTTATTTACAAAGTTTTTGGAACAGATACCTTTTGGAATGTTCCACTAATTTTACCCACCCATCTTGGAGATCCTCCTAATGCCCACTTACCAATTCCTTTCCTCCTGTATCTGGAGTCCACAGCCAACATGGCAATGTAGCCACGGTGAATCTTCTTGTGCATATCCAGTTTGCACACAATGGCACCAACACAATCCTTGTCCACCATCGCCTGTGGCACAGAGAGGTAAAACATGTTATTATCTACTGGCTGGCAGGCGTGTAGGCTTTTTCTCCAGCCCGAACGCACCATATTCAGCCCTGAGCATAGGCTGGCAGTGGCAAACTACAAAACATGATCAGTTCCTAAAATGCATACAACTTTATATCCGATTAAACGCAACTCCACGATTTACGATGGAGTTGATTTTGCGACTACTGTGGGCGTACTGGAGATCCGACGCCACATATAAACGTCATGTTTTGTGTTTTTTTACTCTCGATTTCAGCACCCAAAGTAAATAATTGCCGGGAATTACACATTACATTGTTATTTTATGTGATGTTGGAGCTCCAGTCCGCCCACACGCAACTCCACCATAAATCGTTGAGTTTAGTCAGCTAGCTAACAACTTTATACGTACCAGGAAGCAGAGTTGAGGCCAGTTATGAATGAAATACCTATATGTATAAATCGAATAAGGCTCTGACAAGTCCTTGGTAATAAGCCTTTTGATGTCTGACATTTGCAGTTCAGACTCGTATGGTACGTATTCCACGTTTCCCTCTATGTTTGAACATAACCCAAGCCTTCTCAGTTCTTCCACAATAACTTGAGAGGTGATAGTGGCAGCAAGCGCGGATGCCACCAAATCTTCTTCAGCACACAGCGTCCCGAGGTCTTCCCTGTCTCCCTCCATCACCACCACTTCTTTGCTGCATGTTAGCACCCCGTCGACACTGCTGGAATCCATTTCAGCCATTCCCATGGTTGGCATGTTGTTGTTGATTTCGTTATTGTTCGCATGCAGACAGTGCGTTTAACCAGCTAACGTTAGCTAAAACGGAAGAAAAAAAAGTCGCTTGCACGGTTAAAGTTGCCACCAGTTGCGAATCTGTTTTTAAATTATATAATGTATTTTCTGTAGCTAACCCAACTAATGTACTGTAGCTAGCTAATAACTTCTAAAGTTTGTTGCTAGGCTAGCTTCTGCCTGTCAAAATTGCTACCGTAAAGCATTTACTGTGCGAAAAACAACTTTACGACACTCAAAGTCGATTAAAATTTTAGGAACAGTGTTGTTGTAATGTCAAGAACAACAAGTTTTAAAAAATTATGAAATAATTTAATGAAGAATATGACATCTATAAATCCAATTTAAGTTGTTTTTATAGTGCGACACACCGACATAACTCAATAACATGTGCTCTAGCCCTACCACTGGATGTCGTAGTATGCTTGACAGTGTGAGGGAAAGGACATATGTCGATCAGTCTTGGTCCCTGGGCCAATGATTATTCATGTATACATATATATTATACCATTATATATTGGTCATTGATCACAATTTTTTTTTTTTTTTTTGTGAGCAAATCAATGTGGGGCTCCTTTTCTTGTGTTCTGTTTAGTATTATGTGGGTTCCACAGGTGAACACAAAAATGATCAAAAGACAAAAACCATGGGTGTCCATGGGTGTCTGCCACAGCATACTGCTACATAAAAAGGTGAAGGATGCCGTGTGAGCAATTGGTTCCAATTGACAGAGGATTGGATATGGTCAGTGGATTGGTCATGGTCAGTCTTCTGGGTGGAAATCCACATGAGAACGATTGCACCAGCAAGGAGGGCAAGAGAGGCCAGTACTGGACAATAGAACACTCAGAAGAATCTGGCTGCAGTGGAACACACTCAAAGTGGATCACAATCTCTACCTGCCTTAACACTTCAACTACCAGATGTTCACATACTTAGCCGTGTATATATGACCAATATACTGTATTCCTTTCTTACTAAAGACAGGCTGTTGTATGTCTTGGGAAACACAGCTTGGTTAACGTGAGGACACTTAGAAATATCATCCAGATGTTTGTGCCGGGAAATAGTCTAGGCTAGGGCTTTTAAAATGTGTTTTGTAGACACTTACATGTATACCTATGCATTTTCTTTTAATTGACAGGACTTTCTTATCATGGTCATGTGTGGATGAGCTGTACTCTAACCAAATTGCAATGATTTGAATCTGACCTTTATGCTGAACCAATTTTTGTCATGCAATATTTAAGATGGCCACCACACCCTGTTTCTCTTTACAAGTTTTTCTCCACTTAGCCAGTCATCTGGCCAGCTGGGGGTGGTGGAGGCCTCAACTTTTTAGAGGGTTGTTCAGTGCTCCATCTCAGGCTGGAGAGGCTAGGTATTTGAAGAGGCCACTGGCTGACAGGCAGTGGAGTCAGAGGGGGGGACCAGGGAGACCTGCCAGTTCTCCTGAGAGGCTCTTTGTGGCACAGACGCTGCCCGGATCAGCCTACCCTTTCACATCCCAAGCCCCATCTCCCACAGGACCTCAGCTCCAGCCGACGACAAGGCCCCAGCTGCTAATTATCTGGCTGATGGAGAGGCACTGAAGTGGGACTGTTAGAGCTTGGGGTGGCCCCTCTCTCTAAAGAGATGTGGCCAGTGGAGTGGGATGTCCAAACATTTCCAAAATATAGGAACTGGCAGCATCAATAAATAAACATGTACACAAATGCAGACATTATTGTATTAACGTCAATATTTAATTGCAATAATTCAATATGTTCTCTTTCCAGTACTAATACTCTTTAGTAAGATTCAGTTGAATAACCATTATCTGTATTTAAAGCTCGAATCCTTAGTAGCTACATCCATTTTTGGACATACATTAAGGATATATACATTTATACCCATTGATTCTTGAAGAATATAACTTATAAATGACTTAATTCAACAGTCATACCCCATTAGAACCAAAAATATAAGATTGTTTAACTCCAATGTTTGTGAACAATGTAAAACAAAAAGCACTGTATAGCCTCAAAACATAGTTAAAACTATAATTTTGATATCATGGATAGTCAGTCCTTGCAACGTAGCTATGTTATTGATTTTGGGAGTGGTTACATTTCTAAAGACCCATCCCTCAGCTTTATACCAAAACAGAGGTGGGGTGAACACTTTGTTGTTGTTTCAATTAAGGATTCTAGCTTTAAGGCATATTCGTTCACTGAAAATTGATTGGTCTGTTCAGTACGGATGAGAAATTGCATTTTGCGTCTTAGATGAGACCAAGGCTGTCAGAAGAACAGCAGATACAAGCCATTCAGTTACAGCACTTTGACCATTGTGTTCATAATGTTGGATGCTGTTTGTTACACAGATTCAAACCTTGTCACCAGAATCGAAAGCAGTGTCTGTTGTCCAGCAATGATCTTATGCTCTGGAGATCCATCATGTGTTTGGCCCATCCCAGATATGGACGAAGTAGTAATTTCCTCGATGCTGGTCTATACTGTAGAGTTCCATCCTACAGCATCATGTGTCCGGAGGACACTGGTGCAGTTCCAGTTGAGTTCCAGATAAAGTATTCTGAGGATAACAACTCCCGGGCTGCAGAGAGAAGAGAGAGCGCACATTCAGGCTTCACAAATACATGTTTTTCATGAATATATTTTCATAGAAAATAATTAAACCAGCATTAGAACCCAAATCTCTCACTCACATGTGACTATACGAGGTTTTGCAGAGGAATAGACCTGCACTGAATGCTGGTCCACACAGCATCCAGACAGAGTCAAGTCTGGCACTCGGAAGTACAACTGAAAAACATGAAGGAATGTTTTTTCTGGTATGTTTAGTTTTAGATGCATCTCCAATGTCTAGAAAGAATCTGACTTACTTTGATGTAGGCTGTAAGGTCTGTGCAGAGAGGATCTGTAGGTCCTGGGAGCTCCCCTGAAAAACTCACACTGCCCTCTAGTGACACCTCGCGGGACTTGGGGAACTTCTGGCCTAAAGAGTGGCAAGGCAGAATATGCACATTGTTTTTCCATAAACAAAGGGTATTTGAAACTTAAATATGTGGTAAACTGGGTCATTGCACAGTGTAAATGTTGTCCCCAGACCAATGAGACGTACCGAGGACCCAGACCAGCAGGTTCTTCTCCTTGGACACTTCCAGCTGTCCCGAGCTCACTTTCACATCCACACTACCCATCTGGTCCCTGCAACAACACAGAGGTTCAAAGGTTAAACGTAACCTCAAGTCGAGATGTGTTTCTTTACAAGATGCTAGAAACACTGCATTTCAAGCAACACTAGAAGGGATGATTATGTGTAATAAGCTACTATATTGACATCAGGAAGTGCATCATCAATGTGAGATGTTATGTATTGTTTATATGTACATAGGTTACCTGTTAAAGAACGGCAGATGTGCCTCACAGTACTCGAAGCTGTTCCTCACACTCTCGTGAAGTTTGAGACTCACAGTAATACGCAACTGGTTGTCATCATCCTTCAGCTGATAGGTGCCTAGGATAGGAGGCACGGGAACCTGAGAAAATACATCATTCAATCTGACGAGATGAAGACAGCAATGTATGAAGGAGTGAATGCATGTATTTAGCTATTTATACAAGCTCTGGACTTGTGTACCTGAGATGTGTAGCTGCAGAGCCTGAAAGGCTCAAGAGGAGGGGAGAAGGGGAACTTGTAGGGGCCAGAGAAAGCGGAGCTGTCACAGTCCTCAACACTCATGGCAGTCAGAACACTGGCATCCAGTGAAGACACACAAGGGTGGACCAGGACATCCATCAGTGGTGAGCCATTGGGTGGCAGTGTGAGAGTGACTGTCACATTGGGAAGGACCCCTTCCACTTCACACTGATGACACAAAGGGAAAAAGCACAAATGGGTTAGAGAGAATGAGTAGACAGCAGAAGGTAACAAGAGACTTCAGTATTACATTACCATAGACATAGACAGTATCACTGTGCTCACCTTGCAAGTCACTGTGCCATAGACATCCCAGAGGTCCTGCCTGTTTCGGTTTCCATACTGCATGGAGCGCACCATCTCCGTTAGAGCTACATTCACCACAGCCCGACCACGGTGCACCCCTGTTTTCCAGGCTGGCTGTTTCTGGGTCCCTGCAGGAGTGGGCATTGCTGATGCCGATGAGGCCCCTGGCTGAGGGATGTCCAGTGGGGTCCCGAGGGGGCAGATCTGCAGGAGGATAGAGGGCATCATGGCCAGGCGAGAGGTCAGCCCCTCTCTGTCAGGCTTACTCCCAGACCCACAGAGGAAAGCCTGCAGGCCCGCCAACAGTGTGAGACCCTGGGAGACAGAGAACAAGCTAGCCAGAGGAGGCCGGGGATCAGCGGGGGCATCCACCACGGCCAGACAGGCCAGGATCAGAGGCCCCTGGGAGATGACCAACATTGGCCAAAGAACCCCTCCACTGGGGCCTTCTACATGGAGCTCCAAGGCTGGTGAGCGCTGCTGGTGGAGACAGTCATCTCGTAGAGCCATGTAGGGTTTGTCAGAGTCAGAGAGGCCCAGCTCAGTGAGTAGGAGCTGGAGCACAGTGCCATCCTCTGGGACAGACGTATACAATGAGCCGGCCATACACTTAGCACGCTGCTCCACTGTTGGGTATCGCCTGTGTGAGAAGCCAACACTTTTACCAACTATGCACATAGCCAAAACAGCAATACGGGACAGGTGTGAATTAACATACACATACTTACATACACACACACACACATACACACGATGACATTACATTTTACACAAACAATGGAAGGAAAAACATTACAAACCTGGAAAAGCGCACTGCTACAGACTCTCCCCTCTCGTAAGATATAATCCACAATGCCCTCACACTCATTTTGTCCAGAACAAAATGCCTGTGATTGACAGGTTATGCATACATATGATAACCACGTTTCTTCTGTGATAGATCTATGAGGGAAATCTTAAAGTAGTCCAACAAAGGGGGACATAACATTTTGCCTCATTTTAAACTTGCACGACTGAGTTTTCATCGATATTCTGTTCTGTTTTCGTTGCAAAATTAACTTCCTATTTTTACAATCATGTGACAGCCTGAACCAATCAGGATACTTTTGCGCGTGTGTGTTTACGCAGTGTACCTTCCGGGGTGTCACTAGTTACCCCAGCCACAAAGTCAAACATTTTTTTTTTTACATTTTGGTATTAATTTAAGGTTAGGCACACGTTTTGCAGTGTGGTTAAGGTTAGGTTTAAAATAAGATTTCGATACGAGAAATTGTAGGCGGGGTTTAGTCATACTAATGGACACGCTCGACATTGCAGCCGACTTTAAATGCGAGTCGAGACTGACTGATTTACAAATTCCCTTGCATCCTAAAAAACTGCTCAATATTATTGATCGATTAGTCAGTCAGTCACAATTAACCCATGATACACCACGGGTTTGACGCTCTCGAATACGGCCTAAGGCTATGGAAACTAGTGACGACCCGGAAGTAGAGCTGTTAAATGTATCAACAAAGGGCAAAACATAAATCCAGCTGATCAGTCAGTCGGCTGTCATACCCGAATGTTAGTTTGCCTAAACTGCAATTTGTACATTGCAGATATAAGTAGAACATGGCAACGACTCCTCAACTATTCGAGGTAAAATAAACTATGTTCCCTTGGCCTAACTGACTGCTAACTTTATTGGTAGCTTAATAGCTAGCTAGGAGGACAAGTATGAGCTAGATAACCCCCTGTTTAAACGTTAGATGAGTAGCGTTAGTTGAAATGTGAAATGTCTTAATTTAGGCTAACTAGCTAGCCAGAT
The DNA here is from genome assembly GCF_036934945.1 of Oncorhynchus masou masou. NCBI lineage: Eukaryota > Metazoa > Chordata > Actinopteri > Salmoniformes > Salmonidae > Oncorhynchus > Oncorhynchus masou. The sequence continues at coordinate 28,419,253 of NC_088243.1, read as the reverse complement.
ATAGCTATAAGGATTGGAAATTGTGCCTCAGCTAGGAAGTTGCCTTGCCAGCAGATGCGACCCGCTTGCTTACAGCTGCACTAGGGTCGGATAGGCTTCCTCTGTAGGTTAAGACACCACTGAGCCAGCGCGAGGTAAGGCTCGGAAAACGTACTTTAAAACAGGGATGAGAAATGCGGTGTACTCCGAATTGTCCCAGCATCCCAACTGTTACACCGAAAAAATCGTGAGTACAACGCATTTCCCAGGATTGAGGTACGTTTTCCGAGCCATATCTCGCGCCAGCGCCGTGGTGTCAACACAGGAATCCTATCCGAACCCAGGCCTAGCGCAGCTGTAAGCAAGCGGGTCAGATCTGCTGGTTAGGAAGTTGCCCTGCCGACCATTTGCTAGCTATTTTGCACTGACAGCTAGCTAACAAAGCTAGTTACTGTAGTGTTTACCCAGGCAGATGTTGACGATGTGATCATTTGTCAATTATGTAAGTTGACTAGAGGGTTATACTACAAAGTAGGTTCAGTGAGTTAGCCAGCTAACTTGATAAACAACCAGAAATAACCGATTTTTGTTGTTTAATTAAGAACGCTACACTCGTGTGTTTTAAAATGCTGAGCCCATTTCAAGTTATTTGAGCGTTTAGACAAGTTAGCTGGTTAACTCATTGAACCTGATTTGTAGTATACCCCCAGCTGTACCTTAACGATTTGTGATTGTTACCAAAGTTACCTCTAGCTTGGGGGGCAAAGTGGTATCAATCTGGCCCGCAAGACGTATTACATTATTATATATTATTTATTTTTTGTAAACATTTTTTTATCCCCAATTTCATGGTATCCAATTGGTAGGTACAGTCTTGTCCCATCGCTGCAACTCCCGTAGGGATTTGGCCCAGCCCGCCACAGGAGTCGCTAGACAAGGAAATCTCGGCCTGTCAAACCTTCTCCTAACCCGGATGATGCTGGGCCAATTGTGCGTCGCCTCATGGGTCTCCCAGTCACGGATGGCTGTGACACAGCCTGGGATTGAACCCGGGTCTGTAGTGACGCCTTAAACCGCTGCGCCACTCGGGAGGGCTCCGCAAATTGATTGCATCCCTCCGTTGAATTTCAAAATCCCGATGTGTTCCTCGAGCCAAAACGTTTGCCCACCCCTGCTCTAGCTGCTCTATGTCTTATGTTATTGCCTAAATTACCTATTTATAGTAGCATGGGCTAGGTAACTTGTCACGCCCCTAGATATCAGTGTTGGGGAGTAGTGAACTAGCTACATTGTTCAACTAGCCATTTAATGACATTTTGCAATAGCTTGGTGGTGGTTGAACTAAAATCAAATCTTGGTAGTTAATTACTTTTTTTGGCCATGTTTTGGTGTAGCTAACTACTAACTGCACGCTACGTTTTTGCAAAAAGAAAAGATGGGTGAGGGAAAGAATTTCCTTTATTTTTTGGCATCAAACCTAGCTAATTCTCACTTGAAACACGTTGTGTGCCTATTTCTAACTTTGTGTTAAATAGGCTAAATCATACATTGTTAACACCTGACTGTAGGGATCCGTTCTTGCAATTTGTTGTATATGACATTTCAGATTTAGATGTTATTTTTTCCACTAAGTAGTTTGGAAGAAGTTAACTTTTTTCCTAAGTAACTTTAGTTAAGTAAACTATATTCTTCTTAAGGGTAGCTTAACTTCAGTGTGAAGTAATTGGTAGCTTGGTAAACTGTGCAGCGGTCTAAGGCACTGCATCTCAGTGCAGTCGCATAGGGCGGCCCACAATTGACCCAGCGTCGTCCAGGTTTGGCCGGAAAGGCCATCATTGTAAATACGAATTGTTCTTAACTGACTTGCCTAGTTAAATAAAATAAAAATAGCAACTATATTTTCAGAGTAGCTTCCCCAAAACTGCCAAAAAAGCATTGAAACCATGTAGGCAGCTAGCTACTTGAGTGCACCTGTAATCAATCATTGACCATTTGACACAATAAGGGTTCATGTATGCCATGGTCAAGTCAACTAAACTCAACGATTTACGATGGAGTTGAGCAGCGACTAGTGTGGGCGGATTTGGAACTCCGACATCACATAAAATGAAGTTTTTATAAAAAACTACCGATTTCAGCACCCAAAGATTAGCCCACAATTATACAGTCGTTGAGTTTAGTCGGCTCGCCAGGTTCCAGTATTGCTCATGTCACATCCCATGCTCACCATTTATCTAAGACAGTCTTGACAGGACAGAGATTGACACTGTCTGTGTGTGCTTGATCCACAGGAGCCATTTGATGCAGATGAGTACATAGAGAGGTTGGCCTGGAGAACCCCTGGAGGAGGGTCCAAAGGCGGAGCTGAGGCATTCGACCCCAAAAGGTAGTCTTGTTCTAAAGACATGGCTTTATTGAAAGTTACTGTAATCATGACTCTTGACCTCTTTTCAAAAGACTAACTAACCCTAACACCTACCACCAGCCTAATCTTGATCAACCAGCAGCCAATCCCCTGTCTTATTGCAGGTCCTTGTGCTTCCCCTTTTAAGACCCTTACCTTTGTTTCAGTCTTATCCCCCTTTCTTAAAGCTCTAGTCCCAACCATACAACAAGTTCTATTTAAACCTCCATTGAAGATAACTCAGAGGCAGTGCGTAATGGGAGGCCACCAAGCTCTGAGTCATACAGTAACTGACAGCAAGGAAATGAATGTGCATTGGGAAGGGATGGGAGATGTCCCTAAGCTGAAGCCACTGCTGCGGGAATTAGCTAAGAGATTAAATACTCATCATTTTGGGACGTTTCCTAGTCTGTTAAATATGGTGCTGACTTACAACATTTGCTCCACAGTACTCACTTTAAATGCAGCTGACGTAGCTCCCAGTTTGTAGAGCTTCGTAAATGTGGGGACCCAAGGATTAAGCCCTCAATACTATGTATAAATATTAACTGAATGAGTGTAAGGTTAGTACAGTGGTCACCAACCGGTCGATCTCAATCTGCGAGGCATTCCTAGTCGATCACCAAACATTTCTGAAGAAAAGTCAATGATAAAGCCTTGCACTCATATATATATATATATATATTATTATTTTTTTTGCATCTTGCTCTGTTGGCAGTAGGTTCATTTGATTCAGAAGTTCTGCACGCCCGGTAGGCAAAGTGTTCCCATTTTAAACTACATTTTAATTTGTCTGGCTGGACAAACTCTGCCTACCCGGCAGACCAGGAAACTTAAATCAAGTGTGCCTACTGCGCTGGCCAGTCTGTTAGCTAAAATCACTGTGCATACAGCTTCCACAACCCCACAGCAAAGTTTGATATTAGCCTAGGTGAGATTTCATAGCTTTTAAAACCTCGACCAGAGAGAGACCGTCAAAGAATATAGCAAAGAGCTGGTGTATAATGAGTGTGTTCATGTTTCTGTTTTCATTCAATCCTTTTTCAAAACATACATGTGCTTTTCCCTACTTCCACTCGCGCTGCAACTCCAAGGAATGAGTATCGATAGACCTGCGTCTTTTATTAATTGCTCATTGTGTCAAGGAATATTTAACTTTTTCTGGTCATATGCACAAATTCATGTTGTTCCTGAGGCAGAAACATGATGCCTCCTCTCTCTGGTCAGTCTCACCGGAGGAAAGGAGAGAGCAGGGACCATGAGGCAGACCCCTCTGCTGTGCTCTCCCTCTGCTGAGACTGACCATCGGATGCAGGCACCATCACTCTAGTAAAATAAAAATGCCAATTATTTAAATGTATGCTCAGCTGTACCTCGCAAGTGATAGAACTTATCTATTTTGTTATCAAACCTCGAGTTTTGAAATACAATGTGGTCTGAGAAGAACAATATTGGCAGGCCAGTCATATAGTTAAATGCTGTGATTATGTACTAGGCCTATGGCACAAACCTCATTCCTTACAGAACTGTTTTTTTTATTGCATAGGCTTACACTTTATAAGTCATGTTTTTTTTTTATCTGAGTGGTAGATCTTGGTTTACATTGTGACCCCGAACGTGATCTTGACTCACAAAGGTTGGTGACGACTGAGTTCGTAGGACAAATCCAACCCTAAATTACTCTCCCATGCTAGTATACTAAAGCATTTTGTCTACCCTTTGTTTGCTGTGAACTTATGGCTATAGATCAAGTTGAAGGCCAGCTTGTAAGTGAACTCATGTCTATGGAGAGTCTAGACCAATGTGAGGTAGGCCTGCAGTCTTTTAAAACCCTTGTCCTGCTTCCCTCCTAGGCTGCTGGAGGAGTTTGAGAACCACATAGAGGAGCTGAAGCAGCTAGATGAGAAGATCCAGCGGCAGGTGGAGAAGCTGGAGCACCAGTGTCACAGAGAGGCCAAGGAGTTTGCCCACAAAGTGCAGGACTTACAGAGGAGCAACCAGGTCAGTTTCACAACCCACTGGACCCACCACAACCTCAGATCCCTAGCCTTTGACCCTGTAGACAGGCACGTTTTGAAGAGAATGTCAGAATCCAGTGTAATATAAAAGCATTATGACCCTTGCTACTTTTGAAAGCCCTGCCATCATGCAAGATTATGTTTATCCCCATTCATTAATCATGTCACACAATGTGTGATTTCGTTTTGCACAACTCTGTCTCCATACAGGTAGCCTTCCAGCACTTCCAGGAGTTGGACGAGCACATCAGCTATGTGGCCACCAAGGTGTGTCACCTTGGCGACCAGCTGGAGGGCGTGAACACGCCCAGGCAGAGGGCAGTGGAGGCACAGCGTCTCATGACCTACTTCAATGAGTTCCTGGATGGGGACCTGCGAAGTGATGTCTTCAACAACCCAGAGAAGGTCATGATACACACATTACCATCCACCCTCGTGTATTCTTGGAGATTGACCTTTTTTATGTTTTTCAAAAATGAAAAAGATTGACCCTTGAAAATAACACCACTACAGCAGTGAAAGATTGAAGAACTGAAATAAGTCAATGAACAGGATTGAGGTAACCACACATTGTAATTTGTGGAATTGATCCCTTTAGTTGGATCCCTGACCTAATTTGGATTAATCAACTGGCCTTTACTTTTTGACAATAGCTAGAGGATTGACTACCATGGATGTCAACATGCTCATGTCTGTCTTAATCGCATTAATTGCAAGGTGTGAGAGAGAGCTTTTTTTTTTTTTTTGCTGTTGACGGTCTTGGTCATCACCATTTTGTCCTACTACTGCTAAATGTGTCATGGGAAAGCACATCAAAATATATTTCTTATGGGAGACAACTGGGCCTAATTAATCTACGTTTCCGATAAGAGTTCAAAGCCATTTGAGTGACCTCACTATCAACCCTCAAAAGTTTGATTGGGGATTGTCAAAACAGTTTAAGAGCGAGTGGGGAAACTGTAATCAAAGCGGGCGGAGAGTCTGGAGGTCAATCTCAGAGACGGGACCTGGAGATGGGATGGGAATGCTTCCAGAGAGGCATGGTGGGAATATCGGACGGCTCCCTTTTCCTGAGCATACCTCCAGATGAGGGGGAAAGAGGAAAGCTGCGAGTGAATAGCTGAAGGGGGGATGGCTCTGCTAATCCTTCTGAAAGGGAGGGCTGGGCCGCCAGCGAGGAGACAAGTGCTGCTAAACCCTGACTGCAGAGAGACGGCTACATTACTTACATGGGATTTAGCTAATCTTAGCTGGGGGACAGATACTTAGAAAACCTTTGCCGCGCAGAAAGGCTGGATCCTCCTCATGGGAGCGGAGTAATGATGTTAGCTGAGGCAGGCATCTGCGGGAACAGAAGAGTTGCGGACGGCGGGCCTTTACTAGGTCTGGGGTTTTCAGCCAGCGTGTATGTCAGGGGGAGGGGAGTGGCGGGTTCTCGACAGGGCCCATTTTTTAAGAGATATCCCTGGCCGGACAGATTATTGAAGGCGATTTAGGCTGCAGTGGGATTAGAGCCCATTCAGAGGAGGCATGCCAATAAAGAGTTAGATATGCTGCTAACCCAGGGCTGCTGCTGCAGATGCTGTTAGCCAGGTGAGCGGCGGCTGCTTGTTATCAGCTCCATGGTGTACAGGGAGGAGGAGGAGGGCTGGTTTAACATGATCTCCTAAGTGGAGATGCTGCTACTGTTGGTCTGCTCTCTGTTTGGGTGTCCATTTCTTATGTTTCTCTCTCTCCACCCCGACTCCTTCCCCCCTATTTCTCCCTTTCCCAGATTAAGGAAGCTGCTGATATCATTCAGAAGTTGCATCTCATAGCGCAGGAGCTGCCGTTTGACAGGTGAGTCGTCCTGGAGGCAGGCAGTTTTACACGAGGTCTGTGGTACAATGTAAACTGTATCGGTGCTGCTACTCTGTGCCTCCAGCCCAACCAGACTAGTTTTGTAAATGTTATGTTGCATTAACTAGTGTTTCTGAGTGAGAGAATACATTTCACTTCAAGTCAGAGGGACTACAAATGTCACACATGCAAGAATACATTGACATCGTTTTGGGTTTGAGTCTTTTTAATCTCCGATATCCTCTTTGGTGAATGCCTCTATTCTTGTCCTCTTACAGGTTTGCAGATGTCAAGGCCAAGATTGCAAGTGAGTGGTTGCACTCAAAATGACCTTTGTTGCTGATTGATCAACAAACGATCGCACAGCCATGATAAGAAAGGCAACTCAATCTGAATGTGTCTCTCTAGGTAAATACCACGACCTGGAGCGCCAGCTGGTCCAGGAGTTCACGGCGGCCCAGCGTAGGGGCGAGATTGGCCGCATGCGGGAAGGCGCCGCAGTCCTCTTACATTTCAAGGTGACCCACAAACACTGGACTGTTTTGATACGTCTCCATATTAAAGAAAGATTAGTGTTATTGTTTGAGCGGTGTATGTGTAGTAGTAGTGCATATTGTAACTTACAAATATGCACTTGTATCTCATTTAGCGTCTATGCAACCATGCATCTAGTTTGTTCTTTGGAGATGTTGGATTGTGGTAGTGATGCAGGTGTGATTGTGACATGTCTTTGTTTCCTGCAGGGCTATGCGCACTGTGTAGATGTTTATATCAAGCAGTGTCAGGAGGTGAGTGTGCAGTCTTCAGTTGAACATGAACCCTTTCATAACAGTTTAGTATAGAGTACCTGTGCGCTTCTGTTGAAGTCTCACCACAAGTTGTAGTCCTGAGGCCTGTAATTAACTCTGTGTGTTCAGGGAGCGTACATGCGTAGTGATGTGTTTGAAGACACGGCCCTCCTCTGCCAGCGAGTCAACAAGCAGGTGGGCGAGGTCTTCCAGAGCCCCGAGACCGTCATGGCCAAAATCATCCAGAACATCTTTGAGAACAAACTACAGGTATAGTGAACAATATCTGCCACTAGATTTGCCAGTTCTGTTGGACTGACTGAGCAGCTTTTTGTTTCCAGGCACACGTGAAAGGGAAGCTGGACGAGACCCGCCGCTCTGACATAGAACAATACCTCAAAAACCTCTACAACCTCTACACCATGTAATGTCTGTTCACCTTTGAACTCTCACTCTTAAAGGTCCAATGCAGGCTTCTTTTTTATCTCGATACTAAATCATTTCTAGCTAACAATATATACCTTACTGTGATTGCTTTAAATTAAAGCATTTTCTCAATCAATAATTTTGCTAGGTCTGTCTGGGAGTGGACTGAGTGGGGAGGGGGAAACTGAAAACTAGCTGATATTGGCAGAGAGGTTTGGAACTCTAATTGGTCTATTAACTTATTTACCACCTGGTGATGTCAACAGGCAGGCCAAAACTCCATCCCACCACAACAGGTTGACATTTCAGTCAATCTTTTCAAACAGCTCTTACTAAAAGGGAATTATCATAGTGTGGAAATATATATAAAATACAGGAGATCAAGTTTTTGACTGCACTGGGCCTTTAATACCTCATACCCTCCAGTCTGACCATTGGTAATCTTGGCAACCCTGTGTCTCCAGGACGACAGCCTTGGCTGCCAAGCTAACAGAGTTCAACCTGGGCTCAGACAAACACACGTTCCTGTTCAAGCTCATCAAGAACATCTTCTCCACCTATCTGGAGAGCTACATTGAAATGGAGAAAGATTACCTCCGCACACGCAGCGCCATGATCCTGCAACGCTACTACGACTCCAAGAACCACCAGAAACGCCCACTGGGTGGGGGCAGGTAGGAAGTGACTGACCACCTCTACCCTAGAGCCCCCATGACCCTCTCCTCTCTCCTCCATCTTCTCCCTTTACCCTGAACTTCCTTCTCCGCCTTGGTGTCAGACCTGAGTTGTATTAAATAGTGAAATGGCTTTAAATAGTATATCCCTCATCTCTCCACTCCTCATATCAAGGTCCTGTCTTTGAGTTCAGACTCCTCCCTTAATGGTGTAATGGTGAGGGAGTTCTGTTAATGACCTGGGTATGGTGAAGCCGGTTAGTGTTGATGCATTAGTTTTAGAGCCTGGCTGCCTCCCGGGTGTGAGCCAGGTGCCCTGTTTTGGCCGACGACATAGTCTGCTCAAAGCAAAAGTGGTGTAGTTAAGGCACTTGGAGTAGTGAGTAGGATTCTGTGTTTTCACGTGCAAACATGATTGCTTTTGATGAAAAGGCTTTATCTGCCTTCCCAATGAACTTTTTTGAAAATTGAAGCATTTTATGGAGAAATAAGAAAGTGGTGTTTTTCTGAATGATGCACCATGCTGCTTTGTTGATGACATGACAGAGGTGCAGATTTCAATTTGATAAGGGCACTCCTCCGTTCACGTCACAGGCCATAGCCCGGTGCACTTAATCAAACTCCCTCAATGTAACCCTCTCTGTCCTATCCCCCCTTCAGTATCCAGGAGCTGAAGGAGCGGATCAGACAGCGCACCAACCTGCCATTGGGGCCCAGCATCGACACCCACGGGGAGACCTTCCTGTCCCAGGAGGTGGTGGTCAACCTGCTGCAGGAGACACGCCACGCCTTCGAGAGGTGCAACAGGGTGAGGCTGCTACGCTGCCCCCTACAGGAGAGACAATAACTCTGACTGCAGTGATGTCACAGTCTACTGAATTATCATAACAGGATCCTTTGTGACAGTGGTCATACAGTTGAAATCGGAAGTTTACATACACTTAGGTTGGAGTCATTAAACTCGTTTTTCAACCACTCTATTAATTTCTTGATAACAAATTGTAGTTTTGGCAAATCGTTTAGGACATCTACTTTGTGATTTTTCCAACAATTGTTTACAGACAGATTATTTCACTTATAATTCACTGTATCACAATTCCAGTGGGTCAGACGTTTACATACACCAAGTTGACTGTGCCTTTAAACAGCTTGGAAAATTCCAGGAAATTATGTCATGGCTTTAGAAGCTTTCGATAGGCTAATTCATCTGTACAAACAATAGTATGCAAGTATAAACACCATGGGACCACGCCACCGTCATACCGCTCAGGAAGGAGACGCATTCTGTCTCCTAGAGATGAACGTACTTTGGTGCGAAAAGTGAAAATCAATTCCAGAACAACAGCAAAGGACAGTGAACATGCTGGAGGAAACTGGTACAAAGGTATCTATATATCCACAGTAAAACGAGTCCTGTATTGACATAACCTGAAAGGCCGCTCAGCAAGGAAGACGACACTGCTCCAAAACCGCCATAAAAAAGCCGGACAACGGTTTGCAACTGCACACTGTACTTTTTGGAGAAAAAATACTCTGGTCTGATGAAACAAAAATAGAACTGTTTGGCCATAATGACCATCATATGTTTGGAGGAAAAAGGGGAATGCTTGCAAGCCGAAGAACACCATCCCAACCGTGAAGCACGGGGGTGGCAGCATCATGTTGTGGGGGTGCTTTGCTGCAGGAGGGACTGGTACACTTCACAAAATAGATGGCTTCATGAGGAAGGAAAGTTATGTGGATATATTGAAGCAACGTCTCAAGACATCAGTCAGGAAGTCGCAAATGAGTCTTCCAAATGGACAACAATACTTCTAAAGTTGTGGAAAAATGGCTTAAGGACAACCAATTCAAGGTTTAGGAGTGGCCATCACAAAGCCCTGATGTCAATCCTATAGAAACTTTGTTGGCAGAACTGAAAAGGCGTGTGTGAGCAAGGAGGCCTACAAACCTGACTCAGTTACACCAGCTCTGTCAGGAGGAACGGGCCAAAATTCACCCAACTTATTGTGGGAAACTTGTGGAAGGCTACCTGAAACGTTTGACCCAAGTCAAACAATTTAAAGGCAATGGAACCAAATACTAATTGAGTGTATGTAAACTTCTGACACACTGGGAATGTGATGAAAGAAATAAAAAGCTGAAATAAATCATTTTCTCTACTATTATTCGGACATTTCACATTCTTAAAATAAAGTGATGATCCTAACTGACCTAAAACAGGGAATTTTTACTAGGATTAAATGTCAGGAACTGTGAAACTGAGTTTAAATATATTTGACTACGGTGTATGTAAATGAGGCTGTGTTGTGAACCAGCTCTCAGATCCCTCGGACCTGCCCAAGAACGCCTTCTCAATCTTCTTGCTGCTGGTGGAGCACCTGTGTGTGGACCACATTGACTACGCACTGGAGATCGGCCTTTCCGGTACACACAACTCTCACTAACTGTCACTAACACAGTAAAGGTCGAAAAACCTTTTAGAAACATTGAGTAAATCCTTTTTACGTGTGGGTGTAAAATGAATCTTCTCTTGTGCCGTTTTAAATGGAAAGTGTTTGTTTCTCTCGCCTCTCTCTACAGCCATTCCATCAGCTGATGCCAAGAATGCCAACCTTTACTTCCTGGATGTAGTTCAGCAGGCCAACACCATCTTCCACCTGTTTGATAAGCAGTTCAATGACCACCTCATGCCTCTTATCAGGTTAGCATAGGGCGTGTCCTGTCAATCACACCTATCCCCCCCCTGTCCCATTCTGCAGTCTATTGCTAGCACAGACTGGAATATTTTCCGAGATGTCTCCGATGGCGTTGAGGAGTACACCACATCAGTCATTGGCTTCATCAATAAGTGCATCGACGACATCGTCCCCACAGTGACCGTACGTACATACCCCAACCAGAAGCCATGGAGTACAGGCAACATCCGCTGTGTTGGAATTATTGTAATCAAAGGGAGACTTTGATTTCTTCAAAACAATCAAACTTGATGATTTAATTACTGCAGTAATGGAGCTGGTCGGTAATCACCCCTGGAGGTGATCACTGAGAAACCAATGCGCGGATTTGAGCCACAGCATTTTATAGCACAGCTATAAAGTCCATCCTCCTGGATGTTGATGACAAAAAACAGATGTATGGAATGGGTCACAAGGTTAAGATTTGTATGAAAGATACTGTCTGCTGTTAATTATAAGTATCTAATTATGTAGAGACCAGGATCTGGCTCTGGAGTCGTCTCTCCCTGGTACCTTATCGAACGGAAACATTAACTCATGTTCTGGAATGCGGTATCCCCAAGGACATCCTATATCTCCTGACAGTGTTATCTTCCAGAGGCCCACTTTCAGTTCACACCGACACAATAGAGTTATAAGAACCCTCTTTTGTTTCATAAAACGACCGTTTGATGCAATAAAAGTATTATAACAATCTTGCAATTTTGCTCTCACACTGCACTGAGCTAAAGGTTAGAGCTGTCGCTTTCAATGAGCGGGACTCTAACCTGGAAGCTTATAAGAAATCCCGCTATGCCCTCTGACGAACCATCAAACAGGCAAAGCGTAAATACAGGACTAAGATCCAATCGTACTACACCCGCTCTGACGCTGGTCGGATTTGGCAGGGTTGGCAAACCACAGTCTCCAAAGGGAAGCACAGCCGAGTGCTGCCCAGTGACACGAGCCTATTAGACGAGCTAAACTAGCCAATGTATGTAAAGTCTTTAAACATGTCAACATTCACAAGGCCGCAGGGCTTATCAGGACGTGTACTGCAAACATGCGCTGACCAACTGGCAAGTGTCTTCACTGACACTTTCCACTTCTCCCTATCCGAGTCTGTAATACCAACGTGTTTTAAGCAGACCACCATAATGCCTGTGCCCAAGAACACTAAGGTAACCTGCCTAAATGACTACCGACCCGTAGCACTCACATCTGTAGCCATGAAGTGCTTTGAAAGGCTGGTCATGGCTCACATCAACACCATTATCCCAGAAACCCTAGATTCACTCCAATTTGCATACCACCCCAACCCCAGGCAATCTCTATTGCACTCCACACTGCCCTTTCCCACCTAGACAAATGGAACACCTATGTGAGAATGCTGTTCATTGACTATAGCTCAGCGTTCAACACCATAGAGCCCTCAAAGCTCATCAATAAGCTAAGGACCCTGGGAATAAACACCCCCCTCTGCAACTGGATCCTGGATTTCCTGACAGTCCATCCCCAGGTGGTAAGGGTAGGTAACAACACATCTGCCAAGCTGATCCTCAACACAGGGGCCCCTCAGGGATGCATGCTCAGTCCCCTCCTGTACTCCCCACTCATGACTGCACGGCCAAACACGACTCCAGCACATTCATTAAGATTTCCGATGACACAACTGTGGGAGGCCTGATCACTGACAACGACGAGACAGCCTATAGGGAGGAGGTCAGAGACCTGGCAGTGTGGTGCCAAGACAACAACCTCTCCCTCAACGTGATCAAGACAAAGGAGATGATTGTGGACTACAGGAAAAGAGGACCGAGCACGCCCCCATTCTCATCAACGGGGCTGTCCAGGCACACCAAGACAGATATGAAGAGGGCATGACAAAACCTATTCCCCCTCAGGAGACTGAAAAGATTTGTCATGGGTCCTCAGATCCTCAAAAGGTTCTACAGCTGCACCATCGACAGCATCCTGACTGATTGCGTCACTGCCTGGTATGGCAATTGCTCGGCCTCCGACCGCTAGGCACTATAGAGGGTAGTGCGAACGGCCCAGTACATCACTGGGGCCAAGCTTCCTGCCATCCAAGACCTCTGTATCAAGTGGTGTGAAAGGAAGGCCCTAAAAATTGTCAAAGACTCCAGCCACCCTAGTCATAGACTGTTCTCTCTGCTACCACACGGCAAGCAGTTCCGCCCCCCCTCTTTTACACCGATGCTACTCTCTGTTATTATCATCTATGCATAGTCACTTTAATAACTCTACCTACATGTACATATTACCTCAACTAACCGGTGCCCCCGCACATTGACTCTGTACCGCTACCCCCTGTATATAGTCTCGCTATTGTTATTTTACTGCTGCTATTTAATTACTTGTTACTTTTATTTCTTATTCTTATCAGTATTTTTTTAACTGCATTGTTGGTTAGGGGCTCGTAAGTAAGCCTTTCACTGTAAGGTCTACCTGTTGTATTTAGCATTTCACTGTAAAGTCTACACCTGTTGTATTCAGCTCGTGACAAATAAGATTTGATTTGTACTGTACACTATTACTGCCTCTTACGGTTTGATAGCCTCCCGTTGTTGTTATTGTTATTCACTAACAGGTAGCGACTATGTAGCAAGCTTCATGATTTCCAGATAGTTGTTCTGTGCTACTTTGTATTACCGTTGACCTTTTATGGACCTTCTCTCTCCACCAGCTCTTCTCCCAAACTGACAGAGTGCCTGCACAAGAAGGAGGAGGTGATTGAACAGATGGAGGTGAAACTGGACACCGGCATAGACAGGTCAGTAAACCACTGTTTTTTTTATGTTATCAACAACATCATGGGAAATTAGTGAATGTATTATATTAGTGTGTGATTGGTGGTTGTCATGGTGTTGTCCTCTCTGCAAGAACGCTGAACTGCATGGTGGGACAGATGAAGCACATCCTGGCTACGGAACAGAAGAAGACAGACTTCAGGCCTGAAGACGAGAACAACGTTATGATCCAGTGCACCGCAGTAAGGAGTGAACTGCACCCAGCCTCCACCCCTTGTCTCATATGCAAAGCAAAGAGAAACTGTAGTCGGATGAGTTTTAAAAAGTACAAAACAAATCAGTGCCATTTCACTCGACCTGTGACTCCCAACCAGACGGTCTGATGTCCCCTTCCTGCCTGTGCTCCCCAGGCCTGCTCCAAGGTGTGTGTGTACGTAAGTCGGCAGGTGGAGCGTGTGCGGAAGTCCATGGACGGTAAGAACGTGGACACAGTGCTGACGGAGCTGGGTGTGCGTTTCCACCGCCTCATCCACGAGCATCTGCAGCAGTACAGCTACAGCTCCATGGGAGGCATGCTGGCCATCTGCGACGTGGCCGAGTACCGCAAAAGTGCCAAGGACTTCCGGGTGAGAGGTCACACCAGAGTTAGCATTACAGCTGTAGCAACAATTTACATCATAATATTAAGCGCTAGTAATGCTACTGAGTTAATGCTAGCTAGCATACTGGCTTGGGTTGGATGTTGTAAAAGTTCTGTGTATGGTTGACTGTCTGTCCCTCAGGTTCCTTTGGTGCTGCAGCTCTTTGACACGCTCCACGCCTTGTGTAACCTCCTGGTGGTCGCCCCCGACAACCTCAAACAGGTTTGCTCCGGCGAGCAGCTTACCAACCTGGACCGGAACCTTCTGCACGCCTTCGTCCAGCTGAGAGTGGACTACCGCCAGGCCAGACTGGGACGCCACTTCAGCTAATGGCCCCGGTCTATGGGTCACTGTCCAGCCCTCTGTCTGTCCGTCCATCCATCCAATCACCAGGCCCTATGATTTCACAAGATTCACCATGGAAACAGAATTCAGCCAACCTGGATGTTAGTCTTTCATTCTCATCTGCAGTTGCACCTTTTGCTTGTTTGTCCGTCTTAGAGGCCAAGAAAGACCCCCACCATTCACAGTTGGGCTACCTGCATTTTTCCCTTGATTTCTGCAATGCAAAGATATATTGACTGAGCTCTCTTGTTTCTAAATACTAATCAACCAAACCACCGTAGAAGATTTTGTCATATTGCCGGTAATATGGACCTTGATTTCCAAGATTTCTACTGTAAAATAAAGACGTTTTGATTGTGCCAAATATATGTTCTGTGGCTGCACTTGTCCACAGGAACAAACTCTAAAGCTGCAGGATAGGGAAGGTTGAACTCTGCATAGCTCAGGCATGTCATGGCAATGACTGACTGGAAACAGCCACCCCTCATAGAGAACTCCCAGAGGAATCTACTTTACTCTCACCACCACTACCATCTCTCTCATATCGCTCTCCCTTATCTCTCTCATACACTATATGTACCAAAGTAAATGGACACCCCTTCAAATTAGTGAATTCGGCCATTTCAGCCACACCCGTTGCTGACAGGTGTATAATGTTGAGCACACAGCCATGCAATCTCCATAGACAAACATTGGCAGTAGAATGGTCTTATTGACAAGCTCATTGACATTCAACGTGGCACTGTCATAGGATGCCACCTTTCCAACAAGTCAGTTTATAAAAATTCTGCCCTGCTAGAGCTACCCCAGTCAACTGTAAGTGCTTTTAGTGGGAAGTGGAAATGTCTAGGAGCAATAATGGCTCAGCCATGAAGTGGTAGGCCTCTAGACTATTCTGTGCTTCCAACTTTGTGGCAACAGTTTGGGGAAGGCCCTTTCCTGTTTCAGTATGACAATACCCCCGTGCACAAAGCGAACTCCACACAAAAATGGTTTCTTGATATCGGTGTGGAAGAACTTGACTGACTTGCACAGAGCCCTCACCTTAACCCTAGTGAACACCTTTGGGATGAATTGGAACGCCGACTACCAGCCAGGCCTATAATCGCCCAACATCAGTGCCTGACCTCACTATTGCTATTTTGGCTGAATGAAAGCAAGTCCCCGCAGCAATGTTCCAACATCTAGTGGAAAGCCTTCCCAGAAGAGTGGAGGCTATTATAGCAGCAAAGGGGGGACCAACTCCATTTCAATGCCCTTGATTTTGTAATGAGATGTTTGATAAGCAGGTGTCCACATACACTAAATTACCAAAAGTATCTCTCCATATCTATATCTAACCAAGCCTGGTATAGAGCTCTGCTGTGCCTGGCAGATAGTCACATGACCACCTCTCTCCGACCCCTGACCTCAGGGCAGAGGTGAGGGGTCTTCACACTGCCCTGTGATCCCAGCCGTAAGCATGTCTGAGAACCACTCAGAGGTCCTGGGTGGTCTGTCTGTGGCTGGGATGATGGGGAATTGCCTAGATCGACACCTGTTCATCCGCAGGGGCTTACGATCCATCCTTTGTGGCCTGGATCAGTCCTGAATCAGGGTCAGGACACAGTGAAATGCTGCTCTTCAGTGCTTAAGGAGATAATGAGTGAAAGTTAAGTGGACTTCACAGGGAATACGGGAGGCCAGGGAGGGTCAAGATCATTGTGCCTCGGCGCTCACATGGTGGTCATTGACTGTCAGTGTCAGTTAAGATCAAACCTGAAGTTCTATTGTCTTATGATGCTGTTCCCAGTGTACTGCTCTTGACCTTAATCAATGATTGATAAAAAACATTTTGTTTAATTAGTGTCTTTACTTCTAGCACAACCTTACCGGTTCATTTTCATAAACAGTCAGTTGAGTTTGAGATGTTAGTACTGTTATTTATTTGTACCATTTTCTACATTGTAGAATAATAGTGAAGACATCAGAACTCTGAAATAACACATATGGAACCAAAAAAAGTGTTAAACAAATTAAAATATATTTTATATTCTTCAACGTAGCAATCCTTGGCCTTGATAGCTTTGCACACTCTTGGCATTCTCTCAACCAGCTTCACCTGGAATGCTTTTCCAACTGTCTTGAAATATACATATGCTAAGCACTTGTTGGCTGCTTTTCCTTCATTCTACAGTCCAACTCATCTCAAACCATCTCAATTGGGTTGAGGTATGGTGATTGTGGAGGCCAGGTCATCTGATGCAGCACTCCATCACTCGCCTTCCTGGTCACATAGACCTTACACAGCCTGGAGGTGGGTATGGGTCATTGTCCTGTTGAAAAACAAAAGATTGTCCCACTAAGCGCAAAGCAGATGGGCTGGCGTATCGCTGCATAATGCTGTGTTAGCCTTGCTGGTTAAGTGTGCCTTGAATTTAAATCACACCTCCTCCATGCTTCACGGTGGGAACCACACATGCGGAGATCATCTGTTCACCTACTCTGAGTCTCACAAAGACACAGTGGTTGGAACCAAAAATCTAAAATTTGTACTCATCAGACCAAAGGACAGATTTCCACCGGTCTAATCTCCATTGCTTGTGTTTCTTGGCCCAAGCAAGTCTCTTCTTATTATTGGTGTCCTTTAGTAGTGATTTCTTTGCAGAAATTCGACCATGAAGGCCTGATTCACTCAGTCGCCTCTGAACAGTTGATGTTGAGATGTGTCTTCCTTGAACTCTGTGAAGCATTTATTCGGGCTGTAATTTGAGGTGCAGTTAACTCGAATGAACTTATCCTCTGTGGCAGAGGTAACTTTGGGTCTTCCTTTCTTGTGGCGGTCCTCATAAGAGACATTTACATTACATTTAAGTCATTTAGCAGACGCTCTTATCCAGAGCGACTTACAAATTGGAGAGACAGTTTCATCATAGTGCTTGATGGTTTTTACGGCTTTACTTGAAGAAACTCTTGAAATTTTCCCGATTGACTAACCTTCATGTCTTAAAGTAATAATGGACTGTCGTTTCTCTTTGCTTATTTGAGCTGTTCTTGCCATGATATGGACTTGGGTCTTTTACCAAATAGGGCTATCGTCTCTATACCCCCCCTACCTTGACACAACACAACTGATTGGCTCAAACGCATTAAGGAAAGAAATTCCACAAATTAACAAGGCACACCTGTTAATTAAAATGCATTCCTAGGTGACTACCTCATGAAGCTGGTTGAGAGAATGCCAAGAGTGTCCAAAGCTGTCAAGGAAAAGGGTGGCGGCTTTGAAGAATCTCAAATATAAAATATATTTTGATTTGTTTAGCAAGTTTTTGGTTACTTCATGATTCCACATGTTATTTCATAGTTTGTCTTCACTATTATTCTACAATGTAGAAAATGGTAAAAAAAAAAATAATGAAGAAAAACCCTTGAATGAGTAGGTGTGTCCAAACGTTTGACTGGTATTGTACCTCTATGAGTCATTGGGTATTCTTAACTTGCCAGACCTTCTTCCTGAAAGAGTACAGTTCTCCTCTAGTCTACAGGAACAGAATTTGTTCGAGGGATTAGACATCTAGCGGTTCATGAAATGTGTGCAGTTGTCATGGACTGGAGAGACAGGGCGAGATAGAGATGGTTGAGAGCTCAGCCACAGCTCCGGCTGGCTAGTGTTGTGTAGAAGGTACACAGGGTGCTGAGTAAAGTCAAACAACACAATTAATTAGGCTAATATTAATATTATCAATGTCACTGAAATTCAATTCTCCCAGCCCTAATCACAACTACGTAGCTTGTAAAAATGATTTTGTTAGGCCACGGCGCAAACACTGGGCCTTTTCCAAACATTTGAAAACTATTTGTTTTTGTGGCGATTAATACATGCTGCCTGGGGAAGGGTTGGGGTAATGGGCCCCAGCCCGGGGACGATAACTGGAGAGGAGTTGAAGGGAGAGGCACAGGCTGCCCCCAGGGATGCCCCGCCTGGGCAGATGGGAGGGAGGGATGTTGTTTTGGGGGGGTGTTTGAGCAGGTGGAGGGGATTAGTAACACTGTCAATACTGGAGAGCTGGATAAGACGGTTCCCTCTTACTCATCAGCTGCCACAGTTTGAGCAGTTCCTGCATAGACACACACATCCAGACATGTTTACACACACAGGGTTATCTGTCTGGAGAGGGAGACAAAACACGCTTGGTCTTGTTCTACGTTGTCAAACCTCTGGTTGAGGAAAATATATTTCCTGCTGCTTTGTCTTGTGCCTATTACAAGGCAGTCCAGGATCTGGATGTAGAGAACCGTATGTAACTTCTGAAGACCTAACACTGCCCATGTTTTTTTTGCTATCAATCATCTTACCTTCCTACAAGGAAATCCAAAATATTTATCCAAACCCATTCACTTTCCCTCCACACTCTTTCCACCTCTCTCCCTCTCCTCTCCTCCCCCTTGAGCTAGATGCTCACCCAGCAGGCTCAGGTAGAGCTCAGCCAGCTAATACACCTGTATTAGTGCCCTGATATGGAGTGCCCCACTACCAAACCTTCCAACCTGCAGTGTCACCAGGATAATTATCTGTCACACCCTCAGGAAGGGGGATGTCAGTCAATTTGTTTGCGGAGTGCGTTATTGTATTCAAGTTCTGTTTCAGACTCTAGACTCTCGAGTGCTCCACTTTCTATGTACAACTGCAACAACTCTTAAAACTCCTTTCATTGTCTGTTCTGTTAAGAGGAAGTTTGATTCCTCCAGTCCTCTGCTCTGACCGTCAATATCATCCTTCTCTCCTCAAGTCATATTCTCCCCCCTCATCCACACTTAAGCACCAGTCTTCCAGCCACCCCCTTCTCCACCCTCAGATGTCATAGCACTTCCAGTTTGTCCGCTCTGTCTACGCTACGAGCCCAACTAGTCCTCCAGCATCCCACAAATCCCTGCTTTCGGCGTCTCCATAACACGCCGGTCCTCCCTCTGCCTCCTGGAGCACTGACAATAAAGCATTACAGCAGTCAATCCATGTCAACAACAGCTTCGCTTAATTCCTGCTAAACACAATTTAAGCTAAATCTTCAGCTAATGATCCATAGTGATTAGCACTTGCTCTTTCGTCTGCCGGCAGCTTGTATCAATTTCACTTATGTATTTGATTTTCCTGCCATCATCAGAGAGATGACTCAGGTGTGGGAGTTGTGGCAACCAGGCTTGGGAGGGGGTTAAGGATTCCCCTTCAAATTAGTCACCAAGTAATTAACACTTTGTGTTCATACAACACCCCTCATCAGAATATTTTACGTGGGAATCAGAGTAATGATGCCAGAGCCAGCAATAACTGGTGCTATTCAACTGCCTGTTGTCACCAACTACATTTCATATCAGACATTTGTCACTTGGCATTTAAGGCTGAGAAAGAGGGAGTGGAGATATACAAAAGGAGTCATAGTGCATAGTAGTCAAACGGGAGGTTGGATACAGCTATGATAGGGGTTGTAAATAGGGTGCTATGATAGGGGTTGTAAATAGGGTGCTATGATAGGGGTTGTAAATAGGGTGCTATGATAGGGGTTGTAAATAGGGTGCTATGATAGGGGTTGTAAATAGGGTGCTATGATAGGGGTTGTAAATAGGGTGCTATGATAGGGGTTGTAAATAGGGTGCTATGATAGGGGTTGTAAATAGGGTGCTATGATAGGGGTTGTAAATAGGGTGCTATGATAGGGGTTGTAAATAGGGTGCTATGATAGGGGTTGTAAATAGGGTGATATGATAGGGGTTGTAAATAGGGTGCTATGATAGGGGTTGTAAATAGGGTGCTGTGATAGGGGTTGTAAATAGGGTGCAATGATAGGGGTTGTAAATAGGGTGCAATGATAGGGGTTGTAAATAGGGTGCAGTGATAGGGGTTGTAAATAGGGTGCAGTAATAGGGGTTGTAAATAGGGTGCTGTGATAGGGGTTGTAAATAGGGTGCTGTGATAGGGGTTGTAAATAGGGTGCAATGATAGGGGTTGTAAATAGGGTGCTATGATAGGGGTTGTAAATAGGGTGCTATGATAGGGTGCTATGATAGGGGTTGTAAATAGGGTGCTGTGATAGGGGTTGTAAATAGGGTGCAATGATAGGGGTTGTAAATAGGGTGCAATGATAGGGGTTGTAAATAGGGTGCAGTGATAGGGGTTGTAAATAGGGTGCAGTAATAGGGGTTGTAAATAGGGTGCTGTGATAGGGGTTGTAAATAGGGTGCTGTGATAGGGGTTGTAAATAGGGTGCAATGATAGGGGTTGTAAATAGGGTGCTATGATAGGGGTTGTAAATAGGGTGCTATGATAGGGTGCTATGATAGGGGTTGTAAATAGGGTGCTATGATAGTGGTTGTAAATAGGGTGCTATGATAGGGTGCTATGATAGGGGTTGTAAATAGGGTGCTGTGATAGGGGTTGTAAATAGGGTGCAATGATAGGGGTTGTAAATAGGGTGCAATGATAGGGGTTGTAAAATAGGGTGCTATGATAGGGTGCAATGATAGGGGTTGTAAATAGGGTGCTATGATAGGGTGCAATGATAGGGGTTGTAAATAGGGTGCTATGATAGGGGTTGTAAATAGGGTGCTATGATAGGGGTTGTAAATAGGGTGCTGTGATAGGGGTTGTAAATAGGGTGCTATGATCGGGGTTGTAAATAGGGTGCTATGATAGGGGTTGTAAATAGGGTGCTGTGATAGGGGTTGTAAATAGGGTGCTATGATAGGGGTCGTAAATAGGGTGTTATGATAGGGTGCTGTGATAGGGGTTGTAAATAGGGTGCTGTGATAGGGGTTGTAAAATAGGGTGCTATGATAGGGGTCGTAAATAGGGTGTTATGATAGGGTGCTATGATAGGGGTTGTAAATAGGGTGCTGTGATAGGGGTTGTAAATAGGGTGCTGTGATAGAGGTTGTAAATAGGGTGCTGTGATAGGGGTTGTAAATAGGGTGCTATGATAGGGGTCGTAAATAGGGTGTTATGATAGGGGTTGTAAATAGGGTGCTGTGATAGAGGTTGTAAATAGGGTGCTGTGATATGGGTTGTAAATAGGGTGCTATGATGGGGTGCTGTGATAGGGGTTGTAAATAGGGTGCTATGATGGGGGTTGTAAATAGGGTGCTGTGATAGGGGTTGTAAATAGGGTGCTGTGATAGGGGTTGTAAATAGGGTGCTGTGATAGGGGTTGTAAATAGGGTGCTATGATAGGGGTTGTAAATAGGGTGCTATGATAGGGGTTGTAAATAGGGTGCTATGATAGGGGTTGTAAATAGGGTGCTGTGATAGGGGTTGTAAATAGGGTGCTGTGATAGAGGTTGTAAATAGGGTGCTGTGATAGGGGTTGTAAATAGGGTGCTATGATAGGGGTCGTAAATAGGGTGTTATGATAGGGTGCTATGATAGGGGTTGTAAATAGGGTGCTGTGATAGAGGTTGTAAATAGGGTGCTGTGATAGGGGTTGTAAATAGGGTGCTGTGATAGGGGTTGTAAATAGGGTGCTGTGATAGGGGTTGTAAATAGGGTGCTGTGATAGGGGTTGTAAATAGGGTGCTATGATAGGGGTCGTAAATAGGGTGTTATGATAGGGTGCTATGATAGGGGTTGTAAATAGGGTGCTGTGATAGAGGTTGTAAATAGGGTGCAATGATAGGGGTTGTAAATAGGGTGCAATGATAGGGGTTGTAAATAGGGTGCAGTGATAGGGGTTGTAAATAGGGTGCAGTAATAGGGGTTGTAAATAGGGTGCTGTGATAGAGGTTGTAAATAGGGTGCTCCTTCCGGAGACACCTGAAACCCCACCTGAAACCCCACCTCTTTAAGGAATACCTAGGATAGGATAAAGTAATCCTTCTCCCCCCCCCCTTAAATGATTTAGATGCACTATTGTAAAGTGGCTGTTCCACTGGATGTCATAAGGTGAATTCACCAATTTGTAAGTCGCTCTGGATAAGAGCGTCTGCCAAATGACTTAAATGTAAATGTATGATAGGGGTTGTAAATAGGGTGCAGTGATAGGGGTTGTAAATAGGGTGCTATGATAGGGGTTGTAAATAGGGTGCTTTCCATTTGAAAGAATAGGTTGTTGTTCATGTGCTGACCCTTCCAAAAGCTATTCTCTAGGATGTCACTATGTGAGGGGCTTAGAACAGGAGTCAGAAGGTGGGCATCGTGCCATACCCCCACTGACCCGCCAGGCTCTCTTGATGTGCTGCAGATGTTGCCCTGGCCTTGACCTGCTGCCCAGAGTGTACCAGCCAGGCCCAACATGGCACAAGTTTCATGCCACCTTCAGTCTTGGGCAGCCTGGAGCAGCACTAGGCATGGTGCCATTGGTCTCCTCCTTCCCTCTGTCTTGTTATACCAAAGGCTGAGTCCACTGTGGCCCAATTGAGCCCTCCCTTAAATCATTTAGTCATACCATCCTTTTGATAATATTAAACCAATGTGCCATAGTGTGCTTCGTTCTCCCCGCTCCTTCCCTCTATTCCATAAAAACTCTATTAATACTATGTTATTGTGGAGGGTTTTCTGGAGCTGCTGCCTGGCTTGGTGCCTGGGCTGTGCACGCTCTTGGCTGGACTCGTCTGTTGGACTGCTCCACAGGAACAGACTGTCGCTCTGACTGAGGGCTCTGTCTCCTAGGCCTGCACACACAATCAGCTAAGCATGGCTCTGTCTCTGTCTGTGATAAACAGGTTTGTCTTCTTACAAGAAATCCCAATATGAATTGTCTCATTGCAAAGGGCTTGCGCCTGTCAATAGATAAGAGTTTTCGTAGCTAATCTGCGTCCCTTAGAGACACGCGCACACACACAAAGCAATAGCTAGGTTTAATAGCGCTCATCCTACCCAGGGATGTGAGCAGTTAGGTGTCTGGATCATGGGATTGGGTTGTTTTCAAATAGAAACATCTGCAGCATGCTCCTGAATGTGGCGCAGTGGTGTAAGGCACTGCATCTCAGTGCAAGTGGTGTCACTACAGTCCCTGGTTCAAATCCAGCCTGTATCACATCTGGCCGTGATTGAGAATCCCATGGGATGGTGCACAATTGGCCCGTGTCGTCTGGGTTTGGCCGGGTTAGGCTGTCATTGTAAATAAGATTTTGGTCTTAACTGACTTTCCTAGTTAAATAAAGGATAAATAAATAAAATAAGTCTGTGTGGCCTGTGGTGTGCCAGCACACTTGGCAGAGAGAAACAATTGAGCTACATCTCCTCGACTGAGGATGAAACACTACGTCAACACATGCTTTTGTTTCATTAAACATTTGCCTCCAGGGTAGATCAAATGTAAATGAGTGTGTTCTGTGCTCACCTCGTATTTTTCTATGTGGAATGAGTATCCGTGCTGCTGTAGTAGAATGGTTCAGTACCTCTAAGAGACAAGCAGGGGGCAGTAGTGCACCAGTATTACTCTCCTCCCTTGACAACCCCTCTCTTTCTCAGAGCTACTCACAATGGGGTTCTGCCTGAGGAGGGAAATGTTGCTTTTTTAGGTCTGTAAGCCCATATCCCTTAATCCTCAACCATGATTGACAATCATGATTTAGGGTATATGGTATCCCATTCTAATCCACGAGCAATGATTTCATTTGCATACCTTCTGTGCGTGGCCTCATTTTGGAGGAGGAATCCATTGCCTTTGTAAGTGATACAGAGAGAGAGAGAGAGAGAGAAAGCGGAGGAGACAGTGTATGAGAGAGAGAGAGAAAATGAAGAAGAGAGCATGGATGGGGGAATGTTTGTGATTTTTGCCAGAAGGGGAGATGATAGCAGTCTCCATGCCTAACAATACCTTCCCTTTGCCCGTCTTCCTCTCCAGCAACATGTTCCTCTGACACAAGCATACACACACAGGCAAACAGAAACACGCACAACGCGGAGGCACACCACAAACATAACAGAAACAAACAGACACCAGAGTATAGAGACACAAGGGGACACAGAGGAACACACAGAGATGCTCCCTCACACGTTGCAAAACTAAATTGGTATTTGCTCATTTTATATCCAAGTCAGGCTTAATTATAATCATGGGAGTTTGGGAGTTACCGTATAATCTCTGGAAGGTATTAAGAATTACCCAGAACACACCACAGCAAAAAATAAACAAATACAAATACTTACAATTATTTTCCAGTTATAATACCAGAGGGACTGGACATCAAGTAACACGCTGTTTGGCATACCTTCAGAGAGGAGTCATCCACACTGTATCAATGAGGGTTTGTACAGAGGGGGATTACCTGATCAAGGGGTTGAGGGTCAATGCCTAGGCTTACTGTACTACATGTGTATCAAAATGACAATTGGTCTGTTTATCTAAATATCCCGTGAATGTGTAGGATGCGCTGAGGAATACATGTTTTTTATGTTAAAATGAGAATATCTCACTGTCTCATATGAAACACACTGTTGTTTCATGTTCATGATGTATGGATAAGGATGCTTTTGATTAACACTGATTTGAAGTGGATTAAACAAGTGACATCAATAAGGGGCGACAGCGTTCACCTGGATTCACCAGGTCGGTCTATGTCATGGGAAGAGCAGGTGTTCCTACTGTTTTGTTTTATTTCATCATCTATAATTGTGTAATTACAGCATTAGAGCACGTTCAATATTCTACCATTATAGCAATTATTGTAATTGTAGATAAATTAACATAAGATATGCCTATGTGGAAGCAATATTTGTTTGCGATGTTAGTGCTACACATGCAACTACTTAGACATGGAGAAATTACAGTAGAAATATCTATATTCTAAAATACTTATGTTAGTATCATATTGTATTAGTAGATGTCTTATAGTGCATACGAGGCAAGCTTTATCTTATGGGATATTTTCCACTGCAGTTCAAACATCTTTCAATACCACTCATATTACAGCAGAGGAGGCTGGTGGGAGGAGTGATATTAGGATGGGCTCATTGTAATGACTGGAATTGAATAAATGAAGTCAAACACATCAAACCCATGTTTGACTATGTTCCACGAATGCCATTGCAGGCACACAATAAGCCCGTCCTCCTATAACTCCCCCCACCAGCCTCCTCTGTATTACCGTATACATTTATTTTGAAAAGAAACCTGTAAAGTGACCTTGAACTTATCATTCTCACACTTTCATAATGGTTTATTAATCTTTGACTCAATCCCTGAGAGACCCAAGTTATCTAGGTTATCAAGTCTCAATAGGATTGAATAGATGTTCAGGTATCTCTTCCCCTAATGAATCTACCGTAGCGAGACCACCACATTTTGCTATTAACTTCCTTACACTCTTGACTGACTGAGCCTGGCCAAGCCTTTGTGACAGACTACTTCCCTTTGAGATGGTAACTGTGTGATAATCGTCTCTTATCTCCAGTAGTATAATGTCTGTCTGGTTAACAGGCTGTCTGTCGACAGGTGTAGATGTTTCCATACTGTAGCGTCAGTGTTAGTACTAGCCTGGAGAAGACGGGACATAGTGAGACACACTGACTACAGCAGATAATCTGGACACGACAGTTCACACAAATACAGGACCATATTGTTTAAATGCAAGGATGAACATATTGTTTATCTTTTCAGACTTGGTATTATAAGTGGCTTAAAATTATCCTATTTTTATTTGTAAAAATAATCGAAAATAAATGCAGTAACATAAAGTAATTAAAAATATTCCATATTAAATTATCAACTTCCCTTCCATAGACTGGCTCATTGCAGTGAACAGCAGCAAACATACCTGACAGTCCTGGTCAGTGCTACTTACTGTATCCACCATTGGTGCCTGCTGGCTACTCAGCCCCAGCCTCACCCCAAACCCAGCCCCACCTCATCCTCAACCTTAGCCTGACCTAGACTGTCAATGTGGGAGGTGCAGTGTGATTAGCACGCCTGCAGCAGGGCAGTGTGTTTTAACACAGTGCCCCCATCCCACCTCCTTGTGCCATCCTAACATCCCAACCCCTCGGCAATCAACACTGTTTACTGGCTTAATTGATTCCTTTGCTTTATCTCTGTACCTCGTTAGTGTTGTGAGTGAGTGAGTGAGTGAGTGAGTGAGTGAGTGAGTGAGTGAGTGAGTGAGTGAGTGAGTGAGTGAGTGGGAAAAGCTCCTCTTTTACCCCATTTTGAGAAATTATACTCTTGTACTTGATCCAGCTAACAGGATTTTCTTAAATTACTTTATAAAAGACCATCTTTTAACTTCTCTTTCTCGCTCTATCCATTCATTAGCAGGTCTGCCTCAAGGCCTGCTCACATCAATTGGTTGGGTTAAAGTTACAAAGTTAGGCAGCTCAGCTCAGCGCTCACGGTGGTTTGTGGATGAGAGGGGGTGGTTGGGGTGGGGTAGAATTAATAATTTCTGAAGTATAAAAAAATAAAGAGATTGAATTAAGAGTATTGGCCCTCTGTTATCCAGCACGGGGAGCCTCAGGGACCTAATGTGGTGGAGGACATTATGCTAATGCTCTCTCCCTTTCCCCGCTATCCCTCTCTCTCTTTCCATTTCTCTCTCTCTCCTCTCCCACACCCTCTCTCAGTCAATCTCTTCTCCCTCTCTCTATAATCTCTTCCTCTGCCCCCCTGTCCTGTCCCCGTCTCTCCCATCTCTCTCACTTTATAATCTTCATCAGTCTGCAGAGGCAGAGAGTCTGGGGAAAAGACAAGCTGTCAGAGTCTCCTGTCATTACACTTCCCTCTCTTTCCCTCTCGCTCGTTAAGTGCTGATTGCGTTACAAAGATTTCCAAGAGCAAACCAGAGGGGTTCTGTCTCTCTGTCGTGACAGCAATATCTCTTTATTCCCTCATTGTGATGTGTATGATAGTAGTAGTCAGAAGATGGAGATCTTTATTCAAGGGGATCTTCGCTCATTTACAGACACTGTTCACACTCCGGTGATCCTCCTGCCCAGATCATTCCTCCTATCAGGTCATTATATACTGCAACTGCAGAAACTATACATAAACAACAGTTATCCCCGAGCCTTCACTGTTTCCTTTTCAGTGGCCAAACATTGCTATGCCACACTGATGAGCCCTGGTCCAGTTAATTAAGACTCCATTAGGAGATGATGGAACGGTGTGGGTGATAAGGCGAGGATGGCCAAGGGGGAGGAGAGTAGGAGGAGGAGGAGGGCAGGGAGACGAGGAGTCAGTAACAGTGCCAGTAATCTTACAGCAGGAGGAGAGAGACTCCCAGCAGCACCGGTGACACGGGAGACACAATAGACAGGTTTGAGGTTTGCAAATATTAGCTTTGTGCAAGATGTATGGGTTTCTCTTCCTTTACAAACTCATTACATATTCAGAAGCAGATGTTGAAACGGCAGTAGAGAGGATGAGGAGGGCGGGTGGCCAAATGAAAGGCTGGGACGGCAGAGTTGCTGTCGGAGGAGCAAGTAATTGGCCCCTCGGCGATGGCGTGGCAGAGAGGCACTTGCACCCCCCCCCTGCTCTCTCATCTCCTTTTCCTCTCCCCAGATCTGATAAAGGTAAACGTGGAGCAAATGTGTCATTTGATGAGGGAGGATTTCTACAAACAGAGCTGACATGATGAGCCTGTGATCTGCCTGTATGAGTGTCAGCAGGGGCCCAGGCAGAGATCTCAATCCTCCCTCCTCTCTTTCTGCCTCTCACACACACACACAGCTCTGTGTGCATGGAGCCTCAGTAATTGCTGCCTGCCATCCAAATCTTGCTCTCTCTCTCTCGCTATCTCTCACTCTCTCTGGCTCTTGTTCACTCTTTTTCTTCCTCAAAGATTTCCTCTCCTTCTCTACTCCTCTTTTCCCATCAAATAAAAACCTTGGCAGTCACTTCTGCACCTCATTCAATGTCTGACTCTCACACTAATCTCTAGTCTCCATGTCTTGAACAGAGAACTGTATGTGAAATCTGTAGCATGCACCTTTCTCACATTTAAGCATATCATCTTGAAATATTCCAGGCCCACAAGACCACAGACACACAGGACAAACCAGAAAGATAAAGTTAAAACAATTAAAATGATAAATACCAACTTTAAAGAACAACATGGGTGTGTATCTGAAGCCCAGGACCAGAATGATCCAAGACCAGCTAAACGTATGGGGACTTTACCAATTTTGGGGGATTTAAACCTGCACTTCTCTGGTCAACAGTTCATTTATCTCACCATCAAATCCAAAAGAGATCATCTTCTAAAGAGTTCATCAATGACCCTTGAAAAACCGATCATGAGTCTCTCAGACCAGCAGAAATACATCTTCCTCATTCTGCTCCACTTACAGTAATTTGTTCATCTGTTCAACTGCTGCAGGCTTCATTCTATCAGACAGTCTTTTCCTTTCCACCTGAGAGAGAGTGAGTCCTTCGGTTTGAGCTCCTTTACTCAGGGGTAATGGTCCTGCCTGGTCCCATGACTGGTCCCATGAATAGAAATAAATTAATGAACTTCTTTGAGGAAAAGATCATGATTATTAGAAAGCAAATTACGGACTCCTCTTTAAATCTGCATATTCCTTCAAAGCTCAGTTGTCCTGAGTCTGCACAACTCTGCCAGAACCTAGGATCAAGAAAGACACTCAAGTGTTTTAGTACTATATCTCTTGACACAATGATGAAAATAATCATGGCCTCTAAACCTTCAAGCTGCATACTGGACCCTATTCCAACTAAACTACTGAAAGAGCTGCTTCCTGTGCTTGGCCCTCCTATGTTGAACATAATAAACGGCTCTCTATCCACCGGATGTGTAACAAACTCACTAAAAGTGGCAGTAATAAAGCCTCTCTTGAAAAAGCCAAACCTTGACCCAGAAAATATAAAAAACTATTGGCCTATATCGAATCTTCCATTCCTCTCAAAAAAATTAGAAAAGGCTGTTGCGCAGCAACTCACTGCCTTCCTGAAGACAAACAATGTATACGAAATGCTTCAGTCTGGTTTTAGACCCCACCCCATCATAGCACTGAAACTGCACTTGTGAAGGTGGTAAATGACATTTTAATGGCATCAGACCGAGGTTCTGCATCTGTCCTCGTGCTCCTAGACCTTAGTGCTGCTTTTGATACCATCAATCACCACATTCTTTTGGAGAGATTGGAAACCCAAATTGGTCTACAGGGACAAGTTCTGGCCTGGTTTGGATCTTATCTGTCAGAAAGATATCAGTTTGTCTCTGTGAATGGTTTGTCCTCTGACAAATCAACTGTAAATTTCGGTGTTCCTCAAGGTTTCGTTTTAGGACCACTATTGTTTTCACTAGATGTTTTACCTCTTGGGGATGTCATATGAAAACATAATGTTAACTTTCACTGCTATGCGGATGACACGCAGCTGTACATTTCATTGAAACATGGTGAACCTCCCAAATTGCCCTCGCTAGAAGCCTATGTTTCAGACATAAGGAAGTGGATGGCTGCAAACTTTCTACTTTTAAACTCGGACAAAACAGAGATGCTTGTTCTAGGTCCCAAGAAACAAATAGATATTCTGTTGAATCTGACAATTAATCTTAATGGTTGTACAGTCGTCTCAAATATAACTGTGAATGACCTCGGCATTACTCTGGACCCTGATCTCTCGTTTGACGAACATATCAAGACTGTTTCAAGGACAGCTTTTTTCCATCTACTTAACATTGCAAAAATCAGAAACTTTCTGTCCAAAAATGATGCAGAAAAAGAAATCCATGCTTTTGTTACTTCTAGGTTAGACTACTGCAATGCTCTACTTTCCGGCTACCCAGATAAAGCACTAAATAAACTTCAATTAGTGCTAAATACGGCTGCTAGAATCCTGACTAGAACCCCAAAATTTGATCATATTACTCCAGTGCTAGCCTCCCTACACTGGCTTCCTTTCAAGGCAAGGGCTGATTTCAAGGTTTTACTGCTAACCTACAAACCATTACATGGGGTTGCTCCTACCTATCTCTCTGATTTGGTCCTTCCGTACATACCTACACGTACGCTACGGTCACAAGACGCAGGCCTCCTAATTGTCCCTAGAATTTCTAAGCAAACAGCTGGAGGCATGGCTTTCCATTTTTATGGAATGGTCTGCCTACCCATGTGAGAGACGAAAACTCGGTCTCAACCTTTAAGTCTTTACTGAAGACTCATCTCTTCAGAGGGTCATATGATTGAGTGTAGTCTGTTCCAGGAGTGTGAAGGTGAATGGAAAGGCTCTGGAGCAACGAACCGCCCTTGCTGTCTCTGCCTTGCCAGTTCCCCTCTTTCCACTGGGATTCTCTGCCTCTAACCCTATTACAGGGGCTGAGTCACTGGCTTACTGGTGCTATTTCATGCCGTCCCTAGGAGGGGTGCGTCACTTGAGTGGGTTGAGTCACTGATGTGATCTTCCTGTCTGGGTTGGCGCCCCCCCTTGGATTGTGCCATGGCGGAGATCTTTGTGGGCTATACTTTGCCTTCTCTCAGGATGGTAAGTTGGTGGTTGAAGATATCCCTCTAGTGGTGTGGGGGCTGTGCTTTGGCAAAGTGGGTGGGGTTATATCCTTCCTGTTTGGCCCTGTCTGGGTTATCATCGGAAGGGGGCACAGTGACCTCCACCCCTCCGGTCTCAGCCTCCAGCATTTATGCTGCAGTTGTTTATGTGTCGTGGGGCTAGGGTCAGTTTGTTATATCTGGAGTACTTCTCCGGTCTTATCCGGTGTCCTGTGTGAATTTAAGTATGCTCTCTCTAATTCTCTTTTTCTCTCTTTCTTTCTCTCTCTTGGAGTACCTGAGCCCTAGGACCATGCCTCAGGACTACCTGGCATGATGACTCCTTGCTGTCCCCAGTCCACCTGACCGTGCTGCTGCTCCAGCTTCAACTGTTCTGCCTGCGGCTATGGAATCCTGACCTGTTCACCGGACGTGCTACCTGTCCCAGACCTATTATTTGACCATGCTGGTAATTTATGAACATTTGAACATCTTGGCCATGTTCTGTTATAATCTCCACCCGGCAAAGCCAGAAGAGGACTGACCACCCCTCATAGCCTGGTTCCTCTCTAGGTTTCTTCCTAGGTTTTGGCCTTTCTAGGGAGTTTTTCCTAGCCAACGTGCTTCAACACCTGCCTTGCTTGCTGTTTGGGGTTTTAGGCTGCGTTTCTGTACAGCACTTTGAGATATCAGCTGATGTACGAAGGGTTATATAAATACATTTGATTTGATGACTCTCTAATCCAGGGAAACAGTGGCCGAGCTACTGCTCTGTGCTGCTCAGTACCCTCTGTGTATGGGCAATGGTCTCTCTCCCCCTTTCAACCTATAATGAACCCCTGGAACTATTGTTTTGATTGCAACACCTGAAAAATCCCCCCACCTTGTAATAAAGCACCTTATTTTAGCCAATGCAAATGCTTTACTAAATCAGTAGTCATCGTAGTCAGGACTGTAACTCTGGCCCTATTTTCACCACACTCAGATCCTGCTCTACTGGGAACAGGTCCCCAGCCTGTTTGTCAAAGCACAGCTCCCTGGGACGTCATTAGAAAGAGATGGCCTGCCTCTTATGAGAAGGCTGGTGTGGAGGGAGAGGAGGTTAGTGTAAGTGAGGAGGAGGGAGGCGGGCACTGAGGAGACCTGAACCTTTGTTAATGGACTGTTTCTGTGTGCGAGTCACCCAGCTTTGAAAGCCAAGCCCCCTGGGTGAGGGCTCTGAAGCGCCAGAATCAAACATGCACAATCAGTTCCACTCTTTAAATCTCCTTTAGAAGCATATCTATTTGAACAGCCTTTCCTTAATTTGTTTCTCTATCAGTTAGTGGGTTGTGATCTGGCGGAGTGCTTCGGCAATATGAGGCACGGTTGAATGGTGAATATGGAGATGGTTCTCTCTAACCTCTCTTTTTTTCTGCTGTCTCTCGTTTCCGCTCTCACCAAACGTCTGACAGAAGGATGCTGATACGTGTCGTATTAAGTGTGTTTGTGTGTAGCACATGGGGATGTGTGAAATGACTCTGCCTTTCACGTGGCGCTGATGGTAAGATGCTTCAGGAAGGTGGTCAAGTGTGCTAGCAAGGCACAGTTCCTGGGTTTGAGCCTCATGTGAGCCGAATCAGGAGGAATTGGTGATAAGCGAGCAGCGTTGCATCTTTTACATATGTGCGTGCCTTTTCAAGACCATTAATCATCTGTTTAGTTTGTCCAACCCAGAGCAATAGATGTCATTAGGTGGAAATAGTGAGAGGTACTTTGAAAAATGTCTTACAAAACACACCTTTGGCATCCAGAAAACATTAGGCATCCTATGGACTAGGACCCTTGGATAACTAACTAAGCTTGGCCTTGGGGCCATGGACTGTGCCTTGGCTAGCATAGCTTTGGGTGTGTGGGTGCCGCGTGCATGCATCCACGTGGCCTAGCTGGAAGCGGAGCGGGAGCATTGAGTCGACAGCTCTGGCCGTCCAGTGGCCCACTCCGGAGGTCACCCTGTTTGACTTTTCCTACAATCCCCTGGAACAAAGGCGTCATTGACATGAGGAATGTGCTAGGCCACCATGGCTGCCCCCCGTACCCCTCCATCCCCCACAAAACCTCCACCCACACTGGACTCACCAAGTGATTAGTTAGGGATTAAAATATTTGCTGTGCAAATATCTGCCTTGGCTGTCTGACCCAACACCGTAGTTCAAAGACATGGGCTTAACCATCACTTCTCCTAACTTCACAAACATCACAGGCAACCCTAGACACCACCCTTAACATCTTCAAACTCACTCTCCTTATTAGCAGGCAGAGTTGACTTGCTTGAAAGCTTAGGGGAGAAGAGATGTTGGTAACGGTCTCGTACAACATTGTGAGCAAATGAACGTCAGGGCCTATATGTGCATGTGGTGAGATGGCTTGTTATAAGTGTATCATGTGAGGTGCTGACATGCTGAACCTCCTGTTAGCGATATAGCCCACTGACACTGGGGTCAGACATGGGAACCAGGACCTCTTCAGGGTGAAGGGCAAAAATGCTCCAAAAATGGAAGAATATCGACTGACAAATGAAGAGGACTCATGGAGGACCTATGCTCACTGTTAGAGGTCCATTCTGTGTCCAGCATCTTAATTATTATTTATTTAAGGCTGGCTAATTTAGCATCAAATCTGGTTTATAATTTCCTTGGGGAATGGCTCTGGACATGCTTCTCTTGAACGAAAAACCATAAAATGTTTTTATTAAGAGTACTGTATATTGTGTATATTTCTTTTCAACGTTTTTACGAAAGCTTTAAAGTGCTGAGTAGAGTGGAGGAGAGGAGAGGAGACGCTGCCAAGTGCATTATTGCCCCTCCGGCCAGAACAACATGCATCCCTGACGCCTTACACCCCTCAGCAAATTAAGAGCTGGGCTTGTGGCTGGGGCCTTCCACCTTAACAGCCTCCACCTCGCCACGGAACAATGAGACCCGGTGGCCGCCACAGTGCATTCATCTCAGCTCTCTGCCTGGTCTTGTTATTCCTTTATTATGAGCCCGGTGACTCAGGGGGCTATTATTGTTTTGCTTCCGACAGTCATTTGGCACAGAGTGTTCTTAATTTCTCGCGCCCCCGTCTCCATCGTACCTTTCCTTTGTGGTGCGTGGGGGTGGGGGCAAAGCAAAGGTTTAATTACTTTCTGTTGAATTAATTAAGGGGAAAAACTTGTGGGTCCCTGGAACAAAAGTGAGGCTGGTTGCAGGCGGTGGTCTGGGATGGATGCAGAGCGGGGGGAAAGAGTCATAGCTGGCTGCCAGATTCTGGGGATTTAAATTAAAGTGGGTGCCCCGGCGGGCCCGTCTCCCAGGGCCCCATATGGACCTCTATATGGACCTCTCAGAGGGCCTTATTGGTACCAGGCTCACAGCCATCCATCACTGTCAGGCCACCCTGCATGTCCCAGCCGACAGGGCCTGGAGCTGGGGCGAACCACACCAACACTAGTGAGTTGTGAAAATTATATGAAGCACCACTGCTTCTCTCAACAAATGAAAAAAGGAGCTTTGTGGTATTTGTCTGTATTTGTCTGAAGGGTTGGAGGGGAAACAATGTTGCCAGTGGTAATAGGAGGAGGTGGCTGGAGTGGAGGTAGGGGGACAGGGAGGTTGAGTCAGAAGCATAATGCCTATTTATGGTCCTGGTCCAAACATTTCAGGACTGCTATTCCCCTTTCTCTCTAATCTGGATCCATCAGTGTTATGCTGCTCCACTGTGTCCCTCACTCTCATTCATTCCCAATCTGTAATTGCTTTGTTTGATTGTTTTGTTGTGGCTTTTAGTCCCCCTGGTCTTTTTGTCCCTCACCATGCCTCCATCACATAGGATGTGTTAGTCTTGAGGACCAGAAACGCTCATCCAAACATGTCAAATATGATCAGGAGTGGTGTTAAGGTTCACTAGTGGAGTGCTGTATGTGTTTGTGGCGCTGTGATGGGGGGAAGGGAATGTTGGTTGAATACAACATTAAAGTGTGCATGACGGTGATATCACCAAATTAGATGTCCCTAATCCCCCAGGAATTTGAATTAGACAGGAATGAATCAGTTCTGGAATGAGTGGGTGTT
Organism: Oncorhynchus masou masou; assembly: GCF_036934945.1. NCBI lineage: Eukaryota > Metazoa > Chordata > Actinopteri > Salmoniformes > Salmonidae > Oncorhynchus > Oncorhynchus masou. Next base: position 28,384,143 of record NC_088243.1, on the reverse strand, counting down.
TTCAGAGGGGAAGCATTGCTGTGATGTGAGCTCTAGCCAGTAAAATACTATTCACAATGAAAATACAAAAATTAAGGAAAGTACTTATAGTGGAACTGACAGCATTTTAACTACTTTGCAGATATGAAACAAACAGACAATCATAATAATCAGTCAAAAAAAATCAAATTCCAGGTTTATGCTACAAAACTAACTTTGGGTCTGTTCGTAAATTCAATCTGGAGTGCCAGAGTTCGCTCACAGTGTGCTCTGGGCATTGGTAAATTCAGAGGTTGTCAGATTGTCCATTCATAAATTCAGAACGTTTCACTCTCGGAGCGCACACTGGATGAGGAGTGTCGCTTTGCAAGCTATACTGAACTTGAACAACTGTTATCCAGTTAGCATATTTCTTGTGTTCATAAATTCACCCTGGCTATCTACTCTGATTCAGAGCATACTCTGAGTGTGCCAGAGCGCAGAATAACTGATGAATTTACGAACGCGCAACACCCGCTGAATATGACCGGTGTCAGTAAACATAGGCCAAACAAGTAACAGTAAGTCAGGAATGCTCTAGATAACATGTGAACAGCCTAGCTAACCAGCTCTGCTAGGGTGAGTAAAATGGTCAGAGTGAAATGTTCTTTCATTTGTGTCTGGATGTATCTAGCTAGCAAGCTAGCCAACTTTAGCCAGTTAGCTTGGGTACTTGAATGCCGCTGTGAGGAATGCTTGGATCAACCCTACTCCTTGGCCAGAGCATCCAGCGTCAATCATGCAGTGTGTGCTCTGAATTTACTAACGACCCAGAGTGCACTCTGACACACTGGAGTCAATTTATGAACGTACCCTTAGCTAGTTGTCAATCAAATGTATTTGGCAGGTAGGCAAGTTCCCATTCATTGTCAAAACATGGGTTGGGATGCATTGGCGGGCAAGCTGCAGATGGACGAGCTGGCTACTATTCCCCATCGTTTATCAGTTCAACGTTGACGGCCAACTAGCTGAAAAAGTTTGAGGGTTTATTTAATGTTCCCTCGTTAGATCATCTCATCTCACTCTGGCATTAGTTGTGATCTTGTTGTTGTTGATGCACATAACTAAGGGGGAGAGAACCTACCTTTTCATGGTTGTTTGATCAATAGGACTGTAAAGTTCACAAATGTAAGAGGACTCTAGTGGTGTTTATATATTTGCAGAAATCCATTCAGGCGTATTTTGTGGCTTTTGACGAATGTGTTCTAATGATCTAAAGCCACGCTGTTGCTACTGCCTGTAAACACACAGTCCAGTTCAAAGTGAATGATGACAGGCCCTACTGCCTGTAAACACACAGTCCAGTTCAAAGGGAATGATGACAGGCTCTACTGCCTGTAAACACACAGTCCAGTTCAACGTGAATGATGACAGGCCCTACTGCCTGTAAACACACAGTCCAGTTCAAAGGGAATGATGACAGGCCCTACTGCCTGTAAACACACAGTCCAGTTCAAAGCGAATGATGACAGGCCTTACTGCCTGTAAACACACAGTCCAGTTCAAAGGGAATGATGACAGGCTCTACTGCCTGTAAACACACAGTCCAGTTCAAAGTGAATGATGACAGGCCCTACTGCCTGTAAACACACAGTCCAGTTCAAAGTGGATGATGACAGGCTCTACTGCCTGTAAACACACAGTCCAGTTCAAAGTGAATGATGACAGGCCCTACTGCCTGTAAACACACAGTCCAGTTCAAAGGGAATGATGACAGGCCCTACTGCCTGTAAACACACAGTCCAGTTCAAAGTAAATGATGACAGGCCCTACTGCCTGTAAACACACAGTCCAGTTCAAAGTGAATGATGACAGGCCCTACTGCCTGTAAACACACAGTCCAGTTCAAAGGGAATGATGACAGGCCCTACTGCCTGTAAACACACAGTCCAGTTCAAAGGGAATGATGACAGGCTCTACTGCCTGTAAACACACAGTCCAGTTCAAATGGAATGATGACAGGCCCTAATGCCTGTAAACACACAGTCCAGTTCAAAGGGAATGACGACAGGCCCTACTGCCTGTAAACACACAGTCCAGTTCAAAGGGAATGATGACAGGCCCTACTGCCTGTAAACACACAGTCCAGTTCAAAGGGAATGATGACAGGCCCTACTGCCTGTAAACACACAGTCCAGTTCAAAGGGAAGGATAACAGGCTGTGTGGCAAATGGGTTCTTCTTCTTCTGTGGGTTTTATGACAATCCAAAAAGGTGTATTTCTGCCTGGACGGATTGAAAACAAAACAAGGAAAAAAAGAAAATCTATGTGATAGGGAAACTAACTTAATTCACCCAAATAAAAATAGTACATTGACAAAACAAAACATAACTCCCACTCTTTCAATTCTCCATATCTCCCTTCTCGGGCTCTAGGACCTGAGAGGGAGGTACGGCTTGTGACAATATTCCATGTAACTCCTTGGCAGAGAAATCTTTCAGCCCCATGAACCGCTCTGCCGTTTCCACAATTATTTCTATCTTCCTGGACTTTCTCTCCACCTTGGCTGTGCCATTTATCACCATAGCTATAAAGGCCACAAAGTCCACCTTCTTAACATTTACACTGTCAGGATCCTGCTTCTGAAAGGCAACCCCTGCAGCCTGCGGTCAAGGCTTATCGACTAGTGATGGGTCGTTCACGAACAAGTCGGCTCTAAGAGCTGGCTCTTGTAGGTGAATGTTGGGAGGCGGCTCGCATATCAGAAGAGCCAAATCTATTTATAAAAATTTACAAAAGTTCAAAATCAAGATTTAAATGAATAGAATTAACTAATTCAAAGAACAAAAAATAAATAATAATAATATAGGCCTAAATGACATTCGTTCTGACTGTCTGCTCAGACTAACAGCCTCACCTGTTTTTCCTGTCAATCAGACATGCAGTGTCAACCAATGAACCAAAGATGCGTCAGTCAACTCTCTGTCACACACTTAGCAGCCGAGGAGAGAGAGGAAGGACAGCTGGAAAATGAGTCGGAAGCACAGTAGCATTTGGATGCATTTTAATAATGTAGAGCACAGTGTCAAATTTTCCAAAACAAAAGCTCATATGAAGCCGGTTCTATGCACAACCTACACCGGCATATGCAACTTTGCACCCAACTGTGAAGCTAGCTGCAGCGGAGCTTCCAGAAACTAGCGGGCCTGCTAGTGATAGTGGTGGAGCCAGCACCTTTCCACTCAGTCAAGTAGGCCTACTCCGCAACCCACAGCAACACAGTCTTCTATGGACCAGTTTAAAACAAGGTCAAATTGATATTGCATTGGATAAAATGATTGCCACCGATTTCCAGCCATTTTCGATCGTGGAGGACAGAGGTTTTCAAAATTATAGCAATAATCTAAATCCAATGGACACAATTCCAAGCAGGAAAACCCTTTCAAAATCACTTATTTCACAACTGTACGAGAGCACACAGGCTTCAGTGCTGGAAGAGTCCATAAAGCTACTGCAGTTTGCCTTACAAATGACTGCTGGACATCAAGGGTAACCACTTCTTAGATGTCAGTTACATGCCACTTCATTGAAGATTTATCGATGTCTAGCTGTCTCCTGGACTGCTTTGAGTTCAGCGACAGACACACCTCAGAGAACTTGGCAGAGGAGCTGTTGAGAGTGGCCAGAAAATGGCAAGTAGATGGAAACGTGGTCGGTTGTGTTAGCGACAATGCAGCTAATATAACCAAAGCCATGAAAATGTTTAAATGAACCCATCATCCATGTCTTGCCCACACAATCAACCTAATTGTAGGAGATAATCTGAAGGTGATGAAGCCCACTGTGGACAAAGTGAAAGCAGCTGTGTAATACTTCCACAGGAGCACAGTAGGTGCTGAAAAACTAAAGTCTACACATGCCAGATGGGGATGCCTGAGCTAAGGCCTAAACAAGACTGCACTACAAGGTGTAATTCAACATTTATATGTTGAAGCGGTTTCTTGAGGTTTCTTGAGTCAAAGGATGCCATCATCTCTACCCTGACCATTGTCAATGCACCTGTTGATGCTCTGACCCAAGAGGAATGGGAGGTGGAGGAGGAGGTGTGCAGAGTCCTGGAACCTTTTGAGCAGGTCACTTCTCAAAAGCAGTAAGCAGTTATTACTACATTTAATCCAGTATTATATATGTATATGAGCAGTAGATGAGAATGTAGTATCAGTAGATAAAACATGAAGCTGAACTAATAAGTTACTGTTCTCTCTTTTCAGCTATATGACAGCCTCAAAAATTATACTCCTGTGTAAGGGTCTGCAGCGAATCACAGCCAGCCGCCAGAGAGGAGCAAATGTAATCACAGGACATGTGACAGAGTTGATGGACACCCTATATTCATCAATGGACGAAAGTTCCACAGAATGGAATATAATCACGTGCTATCAGAAACCGCTGCACTTGACCCCAGGTTTAAGAAGTTAGCCTTCAGTGATGCCAGAGCATTTGATGTGGCTCTTCAAAGAATAACCTCAGCAGCAGGATGGGACAGCCCCAAGAGTCATCTGGCTCAGGCACCAGGGCAACAGGAAGAAGAGGGATCAGATGAAGCAGAAGCACCAGCAGTAGTGCCACAAACGTCTGCTGTTTGGAGGCTGTTTGACGAGAGAGCTCATTGCCTTTCACCCTTGTGGGGCATTAGGAAGACGTGGCTTCATGCTACCCACCACAATTGCAACATGTCATATTTTAATCACTTTCACAACACATAATATGATATTTTCCACAACATGGACATCTCGGCTTCTCCCTTCTGCAAAAACTTGAAACATGACCAAAAGCTTTACAATGATCACACTCCGTTGGTATCGAAATAAGTGCTCTGACTCTGTAGTTAATATATCCTAAATGCACGAGTAGGGAGACACTCCACATCAAAAAACTAAAGAACAGATAGACTCTTCAGTTTTTCTTCATTCACCACACGATTCATCCAATGTGCATCAATCACTCCAGGAATATTTTTAATCTCTTCAACATCTACTTCCCACGAGATTCCAGATATAACCCCCTTGTTCCTAAGAGACACACACGACACTTCAAACTTATCAAATCGGGTGAGACGCAATACACGTTTCATCTGATCCGCAAAAGCACAAAAAAAATCAAAATCAGCCTGCCTCTCGTGATCCTTATAGCCTTCATTCTACCCAGCACTCTCTCTCCACCAGTTTGGATATCTCAAATGGATTCCTCAAGATTGGTAATTCGATCAGCTGCTCCTCATTTACAAACCGTACTCCTACTTGATACGAAGTGACATTCTCATCACTGTACTCTTACTCTACTTTGCTCCGTTTTCCTATCTTTTGGACAATATTCCAATTCTCATTGATTCTACCGCCATTAGATTCAGAATCCACTTAATCATCCACTTCTGCCATCTTTTTTTCACAAACTCAGCCTCCCAATGGCAAATGGGTTATTTGCATAAAGGCCTACTGTAGCTCTGATTGGCTATGGCACACCGGTCTGTGTAGACTCCGGTCCTGGACATGACATGTTTTTATTAGATTTTATTTACTGCCATGTATATTAATTGTCCAAACGCACAGCTGCTTTCCCACTCTCTATTGCTGTAGAATATTCACAAATGCCTTAGTATACCTCATTCCCAAACATTCTAAGAATTTATGAACTTGAAAATGACCGTATCTAAACGCTCGCTTATCAGGAAAAAAAGTGTCATATTCTTCCTGAGAGTTTCTATGAACAGATTTGAATAAGATTTCATATTGCATAAACACAGTTCCACTTTAAGCAAGGCAAAACTACAAGCCAACATGATCTGAGAGACGTAACGTAGGGTAAAATGTATTGTGACAAACTGGGGACTGAGAAGACATTTTCAAATTTCTACTTACCTGTGGGTTTGTGTGAGAAACATTCTTTACTTGCATGTGAACTCAAAAACATCACACTGATTAGGCACAAAAGCAGAAATAAACACTGTCACACCAATGCAAATTATTTCCTCATCAAAGCTTTCAACTACAGCAGCCTATGGCTTTACCTCTGTCAGTAGAGCTATGTCTGAACTAATGACTACCTTTCACTGGAGTGTGAAGTAACAGCTACTGGGTGGCCAACCGTCCTACTGCTCTGTCTCTGCCTCATGCCCACCCACGGTACAGAGGTGTTCAAATCAGCATAAGGAGGAATCTACAATTCTACATCTCTCTGCCCCACGGCACACACACACGTACTGTACGCTCTGCTCTGATTCACTCCAGCACTACGCCTGCTAACGGTGGCGGCAGCAGCAGCATTATAACGCGCTGTGCTACCTTTACAGATGATCCTTTTCATGAGCAATTAAACACTTCTTGGGGAAAGCACAACACTGAGAGGCTTACCATACACACAGGCACACACATGCACAGACACACACTCAGCATCAAAACACAGAGAGTGCTGAGGAGTGGAGACTGACTCCCTGCCAAGACTCTGCAGCCACGCTAATGGATTCCCAATAAATAAAAAAATCACTGTAGCGTGGCCTGTATCTGTAAGTGTGCACTGTTTTAGAGGCACCGTCTCTCATACTATCTAGTTGAGAGATCAATAATGCTTAGTGATTAAGCTGCGTTTTATTTTCGGGAGGGGGGAAATGGACGCAGTGTACTCTGTAAATGTTCTTATTGGCACATGTGAATTTCTTTGCACTCAAATTAAGCAGGATTAAGGCTTGGGGGGGACAGAGGGGGAGCAGTGGCCTCTCCAGGCCCCAGCTCATGTGACAAAAGCTGAGTGGGGCTCAGTGTGGCCAGCTAGACTGTGTGTCCAGATTCAGTAGCAGATCCAGGGGCAGCCAGGCCTGAGAGAAAGGCTGCCTAGCCCTCCCTCTGTCAGCCCATTGGGCTCCCCTCTCACTCCACTAGGGGTTTCACATGGTCTTCAATACCTTTCCTATTGGGGATTCCCTGTTTTCTTGATACCCACCAGTTATTTGAGATAAGATGGTAATCCTTCCTTTGTTATTGAGGATTCACAGTATAATAAGAAAAGTAATATAATATAATATCATTGATAATATCATTGGTCTCTCTCTCTCTCAATTCTGTCACACTCGCACACGCGCACACAAACTTTTCTTGATCACGTTAACTGAAGGCGAATGAAAGCAGTGAGGCCCAGAGAATAGATGAGGCCACGGCCATCCTTAGTGTGAGGAGGGAAAGGGCCCCAGCAAGCTGAAATAGCTTAGGCTCCCAAAGAAATTAAATCCAGGCACTTATTTGTCAGCCTGTCTGCCTGCTCTTTCCCCGTCTCTGCACTGTGTGAATATGCATGAGGATTTGAGAGGTATAAATAGCGGAGGTGTCCATATTGCCACTGCGTTTTCCATCAGCACAGAGAAAGGCTTTAATGGGCTTATTATGAACAGCATTACATCACCAACGGCCAAGTAAAAATTCCTTAAGGGAGAAGGAAAAGGGGAAGCTTACACTTGCACAAAGTTTATACAGCTGACAAGTCACCTACCCCTCCGTTTGAGGGTGAGAATACTGCACTGCTCTATAGGGCCATACTCACTCCCTGGTTCTGAGGCAGGAGGTCAGGTTTGTTAATTCCTATCACATTGTGTTATTGGTGAATAGGATGCCACTGTATATTTCTGAGTAGTGTCTTTGCTTTCAGTGTCTACAATATATTTCTCTAGCAGCACGCACCCTGTCTTTTCTTCCTCCCAGTCAGTGTTCTGTCCCATTCCTCCCATGGTCCCCATTGGGACCTCTTCCTCCCAGTCAGTGTTCTGTCCCATTCCTCCCATGGTCCCCATTGGGACCTCTTCCTCCCAGTCAGTGTTCTGTCCCATTCCTCCCATGGTCCCCATTGGGACCTCTTCCTCCCAGTCAGTGTTCTGTCCCATTCCTCCCATGATCCCCAGTGGGACCTCTTCCTCCCAGTCAGTGTTCTGTCCCATTCCTCCCATGGTCCCCATTGGGACCTCTTCCTCCCAGTCAGTGTTCTGTCCCATTCCTCCCATGATCCCCAGTGGGACCTCTTCCTCCCAGTCAGTGTTCTGTCCCATTCCTCCCATGGTCCCCAGTGGGACCTCTTCCTCCCAGTCAGTGTTCTGTCCCATTCCTCCCATGGTCCCCAGTGGGACCTCTTCCTCCCAGTCAGTGTTCTGTCCTATTCCTCCCATGGTCCCCAGTGGGACCTCTTCCTCCCAGTCAGTGTTCTGTCCCATTCCTCCCATGGTCCCCAGTGGGACCTCTTCCTCCCAGTCAGTGTTCTGTCCCATTCCTCCCATGGTCCCCATTGGGACCTCTTCCTCCCAGTCAGTGTTCTGTCCCATTCCTCCCATGGTCCCCAGTGGGACCTCTTCCTCCCAGTCAGTGTTCTGTCCCATTCCTCCCATGGTCCCCAGTGGAACCTCTTCCTCCCAGTCAGTGTTCTGTCCCATTCCTCCCATGGTCCCCAGTGGGACCTCTTCCTCCCAGTTAGTGTTCTGTCCTATTCCTCCCATGGTCCCCAGTGGGACCTCTTCCTCCCAGTCAGTGTTCTGTCCCATTCCTCCCATGGTCCCCAGTGGGACCTCTTCCTCCCAGTTAGTGTTCTGTCCTATTCCTCCCATGGTCCCCAGTGGGACCTCTTCCTCCCAGTCAGTGTTCTGTCCCATTCCTCCCATGGTCCCCAGTGGGACCTCTTCCTCCCAGTCAGTGTTCTGTCCTATTCCTCCCATGGTCCCCAGTGGGACCTCTTCCTCCCAGTCAGTGTTCTGTCCCATTCCTCCCATGGTCCCCAGTGGGACCTCTTCCTCCCAGTCAGTGTTCTGTCCCATTCCTCCCATGGTCCCCATTGGGACCTCTTCCTCCCAGTCAGTGTTCTGTCCCATTCCTCCCATGGTCCCCATTGGGACCTCTTCCTCCCAGTCAGTGTTCTGTCCCATTCCTCCCATGATCCCCAGTGGGACCTCTTCCTCCCAGTCAGTGTTCTGTCCCATTCCTCCCATGGTCCCCAGTGGGACCTCTTCCTCCCAGTCAGTGTTCTGTCCCATTCCTCCCATGGTCCCCAGTGGGACCTCTTCCTCCCAGTTAGTGTTCTGTCCTATTCCTCCCATGGTCCCCAGTGGGACCTCTTCCTCCCAGTCAGTGTTCTGTCCCATTCCTCCCATGGTCCCCAGTGGGACCTCTTCCTCCCAGTCAGTGTTCTGTCCCATTCCTCCCATGGTCCCCAGTGGGACCTCTTCCTCCCAGTCAGTGTTCTGTCCCATTCCTCCCATGGTCCCCAGTGGGACCTCTTCCTCCCAGTCAGTGTTCTGTCCCATTCCTCCCATGGTCCCTAGTGGGACCTCTTCCTCCCAGTCAGTGTTCTGTCCCATTCCTCCCATGGTCCCCAGTGGGACCTCTTCCTCCCAGTTAGTGTTCTGTTCCAGTTTCTCCTCCTCCAGATCTGACCCAGTTATATTTACTTCACAAGGCTGTTCCTCTCTGAAATCCCCTGAAATATGTTATGTTATTGTCTACAAAAGGGACGAAGGATGGAAAAGTTTTGTTAAGATAGAAACCAATGGGTAACACTGTACAATTTATATACTGGGTCAAATCACATGGTAAGAGGTTAATGGTTAGGGGCACTCAGGGAGAGCAAAGAGGGGAATAACTGGGGTACCCCCTGTATGGCTAAAGAGAATGACTACAGCTGTGGGAGATTGACAAGGTAGATAAGACCAGGCTGACTGACTGTAGAAGAGAGGGAGACAGAAAGATAGAGCAGGCAGGATGGAGGGAGGGAGGAAGGGAGGGAGCTGAAGCGGTGATCTCATGATAAGCCTGATAGAGAGAGAGAGAGGGCTCAGAGCACTCACAGAGAGCATTAGACAGAGGGAGGCAGAGACAGCAGGCAGCACACTGGACACCCCCTCCATCAGCAGGACCCCGCTCTAACAGGGGCCCAAGGCTGGGTAGGTGCCAGTGCAGATGCAGACGGGCAGAGCTGAGGAGAGAAACAATTGGGCAGGGGGCATCAGGCTGGGCGTAAGGGGAGGGAGATAGAGGGAGAGAGGGAGTGAGTACCATCCCCGCCGCTCTTTATCGCAGCCATTGATCATGGCGTGTGTGCATTGATCCAAGTCGACCATCTGCTAGCGTTAGATAAGCATGCGAGGGCCTGGGCATTGTGCTGTCACTCACTGAGTGTGCACTGAGACAGAGACAGAGACACAGAGAGCAGGAGAGAACGAGAGAGAGAAGGGGGAGTGGTGATGTTGAGGAAGGGGGGGTGCGTTTGGCTGCAGGGAATTATGGGGGTAGGATTAGCCTCTTCACTTGCAGGAAACAGAATTTTAAACGGCTGTCTCCTGGCTCTCCCTCACACAGACACACGCACCACCTCCTTTCCATGTCTCCTCTACACCCAACCCAACCCAACCCAACCCCGCCCTGTCTCACCCTAGCTCCTCTCACACAATTACAGGTTGACTTCATCATATCCATAACAGTGTACGGTGGCGTGCGTACCCCGGACACCACAGCGTGGAGAGTCCTTACTCTGGTCTTAAGGCTCTGCGTCGATGCTTAACCTCCTCTTTTTCTCTGTTCACTCTCCTCTCACCTCTATTAGTCTCCAAATCTCCATTCTTTCAACTCTATCTCTCTTTCCCTCCTCCAATATCCTCTCTTTAGATGCATAGCAGAACACCAGAACCAAGGAGAAATGCAGGCCCAACTTTCAGTATCCCTCTACTGTTCATACTATAATTATAAACTGGGTAGTTTGGGTCCTGGATGCTGAAAATATACCAAAGGTTTGATGCAAAAACACTTGTTTACTGTTATTTGTATGTTGGTAACCTGTTTCTAATAGCAATAAGGCACCTCAGGGGGTTGTGGTATATGGCCAATAGAGCACTACCAAGGGCTGTATCCAGGTCCTCCACCTGTATCCGGGTCCTCCACCTGTATCCGGGTCCTCCACCTGTATCCGGGTCCTCCACCTGTATCCGGGTCCTCCACCTGTATCCCGGTCCTCCACCTGTATCCGGGTCCTCCACCTGTATCCGGGTCCTCCATCTGTATCCGGGTCCTCCACCTGTATCCCGGTCCTCCACCTGTATCCCGGTCCTCCACCTGTATCCAGGTCCTCCACCTGTATCCAGGTCCTCCACCTGTATCCAGGTCCTCCACCTGTATCCAGGTCCTCCACCTGTTTCCAGGTCCTCCACCTGTATCCAAGTCAGCCTTACTCTCTGTTGGGCTTGGAATCATCATCATTATCATCATCGTTATTATAGTTGTCATCATGTATTTTATGCAAAGTCCAAATTCCTTTATTTTTGCCCAAATAGTTCTAATTTATCAAAGAACGTAATAAAATGAGACATGGGACCTCACATTTTGATTTGCATGCATTACATGATTAACAAAAGTATGTATCCTCAATTAGACATAGAGCTTTGGTAGATGATCCAGTCTCTGAAATGAGAAAGGAAAATCAAAGCAGCCGTGTAACAGTCATCTGTTAATCACAGTGCGAGAGGATGGCATGGCGACATTTGTGTCCTTACCAGCTCATGTAGAGTTGGCAGAGGAACCCGTCCTGTCCCCTTTTCCTGTTTTGTGGGTTTAAATCAGAAAAATTGATACAGAAGATCTGGGGAATATTTTTGTTACCAGGGAGACTCACAAAAGAGCAACAGCAACAGGGGCTTGGTCTGAGGCGGTGAGTGGCAGGAGAGAGAGGGTGTGTTGAGGGGCCAGAGAACCTGCCATTCCCCCACCTCACCCTCGCCACAAAGCTCTCCCTATCTTCTGTACAACTGTCTTTATGTCCATTCTGCTCTGTTGTTGCAACTTTTTCTTTGCTCCATTTTCCTTTTTAGAATGTGCACATTGAGGTCCAAGTCTGGGGCCTGCTGCATTGTGGGAAGGTGGGGTGTTTTAGATGTGGAGGCGAGTGGGTGGATTAGTGGGCCGGTTGGATCATTTTACAGCCGCCGACCCCCCTAGACTCCTGGACAATGGGGATTAAACTTCTCTTATTCTTCACCCAGAAACGGCAGGATGACAAAGACAGTATTCCTCTGGGTCTTTTAACACCGGGCTTCACAGCTGAAGATGTGGACAAGGTGGGGGGGGGGGGGGCATGAGCAGCCTTCTTACACAAAATTAATCCTATGGAATTTTCTCCTCATTGCAAACAGAGATTTGCAGCTTTTGCCTTGCTATCTTTTCCAATCCACACAAAACACATCAATGTCAGTCAATCGAGGATAACAGCGGTGGCCAGTGTTAGTGTTTACATCTGAGGAACCCAGGGGCTGCGTGGAAGGCAGCGTTCATTCAGAGAGCTGATACTGATCTACACAGCAGTGCTGCGGCTGCCTGCATCAAAGGCAATGTGTCAGTAGCTCATTTGGAATTGATGTGATAGATTCATTATATTTCATTTACACCGGCCTCCCGCTGGACATCCACTCTGCCAGTTTTAAGGCCCAGGCAGCCAACATATCAGCACCGCCACATTCATCACTTCCCCACAATTTCACCTAACAGTGGAGGAGGAGTAATTGTTAAATCAACAGTGGACTTTGAGTGGGTGTTCTCATCCAAAAAGGATTGTGTGATTTGTTAATAGCATTGTTGTGATCATTTTAATACACATAACATTTTTCCTATTTATGCCTATAAGTGTTTTTGTAATGCATCTTAGAAGAGGACATATGTTCAATCATTTCATAATCCTCATTATAGAACACTTTGAACACAATGGTTTGTTTATTCCTACAGACACCAACTACTGTACATGCATGTGTTCCTCCTAATCTTGAAGAACATTGTTTAAACCATAATCCATCTGAGAAGCTCTCTGTTTCCATTGCTGTATAGTGTACCACTGGATAAGAGTGTATGGTGCTAATGCAGGCCTGACCCTGTACATGAGGCTGTATGGTGTTTGTGTAGCCGTTATTGTTATTTGTATCCTAATCGAGCAGGTGGACTATCCGTCTAACTATCCTTATTATTGACCAGCGACCTTATTCAAAAAATATGTAAATGTGTGTTATTATTTCTTATTGTTGTCCCATTATTGAGAGGGAACCTGCAAGTCAGCATTTCATTGCAATGTGTACACCACGTGTATCGTCTGCATATGACTAAACAAACTTGGCTTGACTATAAGTGTAACAACTTCAGTAATGACCTTTCAACCTCACACCTTAACCCGAACGCGTCATCACAAATACAAGTATAGAATCTCCATTGAAAGGCTGGAGCCAGCTTGCAGCAACCTGCCACTACTCCAGCATACACTACTGCTCTCAGGAGACAGAGGTTGTCTTCAGACGCTGTTATTGGGTTTCTAACTCATCACTCTGTGTTGTGTAGTTGTTGTTGCTTTTATCCCACCAGAGGAACTTCACAATGTCATTCCGTTCTCTTTCAGAGATAAATTAAATGAGAAATGCAGTGTTGTCTTTGGTGGTTGGCGCTGAGCAATCTCCAACAACAAATGATCCCCTCATCATCCTCCTCTCGAGTCTGTAGCTAAATTATTTCCCTAATAAAAATGCATCTTTCGATTGGGAGGGTGGGGATATTTTAAATATATGCATATTATCTTTCTCTCTTTCCCCCTACCCTCGCTCAACCCCTCCCTCCTATCACTCTTCCTCCTTCCCCCTCACTCACCCTTTTCCTCTCTGTCTCTTGCTCTCCCTCTCTCTGCAGTAAATACATATGAAATGAGTGTTCTAAAAACACAGACTGGTCACCAGAAGATAAATGTTTCAGCTGTGTTTATTGTGCGTGAGTGTTCTCTCTTTTTAGTCCTTTTTTCTTTTCATTGTGTCCATAATTAAAATTCCTTTAGTTCTAAAAGCGGGAGCTAAATTGCCTTTTCCGTGTTTATATGTTGTCATTAGCCCACTGTTGTATTTCAGGAAGAGGAGAGCAGGGGGAGGGAGACAGCACCAATGTCCTTGGGCTGGATGGGAAGATCAACTTTGTTGTGTGTGTTTGTGTTTGTGCATGTGTCTGCGTGCATGCATTCCCTGCAGAAATGTTGAAATAAAATCATATTCTCTATGGAATACAAAGTAAATCAAGTTTGTAAATAAAAATGAATTTGTTGGCTGTTGGACTAATCCAATATGTCCAAATTTATCATTATTTACAAATGAGGTGTTGATAGATCTAAACAACACAAAATATGGAAATTAAAATTAAAAGACCTATTCTGACACCTTATAATGAACACCACATATTTTCGAAACACAACCCCACAAACACAGAACTGAAACATGCTTATCTAGCAGCACAACAGAAACACATTTCCGGGGAGCGTGGCTCTTCATGCACATTGATGAAGTCAGCCCACATTGATACCCACATTGCAACCCCCACCACCTCCCCACTCAACCCCAAAGTCTACACGTCTTCATGGGGCAAAATCAGAACTGAGAACAGATCTGATGATCAGGGACCTCATTAGAAAAAGGTGACAATGAGGTTTTATAACTCAGAATTTATACCAGCCAATCTTCCACATCTGCCTTTGCTACTCAGGTCACGACCAGGGAGGCTGACATGGGTGGGTCCTGAATTGACACGAGGACGCAGAGAGACAGAGTGTGGAGATCCTTTGCCCCCTCTGCCTGTCGATGGGGTTCAGGGCCCTATGGCCATCCCATAAGCTTTCCTATAATTCATCTGCTGGACTGAGACCATCTCATGTCCAGCTATGCTCATATTCATGCACGCACGCACACACAAGCACACTCCTCTCTCCACAGCATACGATGCTATCCCCCTTCTGCTTAGCCAGGCGCGCATAATTGAATCTCAGGTTGGGATTAATTCTAGAAGCTGCACTTGACTCGGTCAAAACAACTATTACAGGGAGGCAATGTTGTTGTTTTTTTACACAGCACTTCACATTGATTAGTCAATGTGCAGCGAGGAGAAATGCATTGGATTCTAGATGACTGTCATTTGCATTAAATGAGGAGTTTGCCACTTCCAGGGGAAGGAGACCACCTGCCTGACAGCCATCAAGCGGAACAGAACAAATATCACTTTTTATATTGTACTGCGAGAATGAACACACACACACACACACACAAACACACAATACAAGCACATACTGATAAAACACAGGACAAATGTATGATGACATTCCTTGCAAGATGTTGCCGTGTTCAAATCAAAGTCGGGAACAGTCTATCAATGTGAAAATTGGCAAAAGCGGGCATTACAAACACACAGTAAAGAAGTCAACTATCATTTGAAGAGAGACCAATGTTCTATGACATAATAATCACTCAAGGTCAAGGAGAGGATCATCCAGGACTCAATCACATGATGTGAGCTCTGGAGATGGAGAGGGATGGGAAGAGAGAGAGAGAGAAAGAGATGGTCATAAACACTGAAGTGGACGGTGAGTATGCTGCAGGTTTGGTGCTTTAATAGAGTGATGTCAAGAGCATTTAAACCTGCTGGCTGCTCAAGGATGGGCTCAATTTGAGACCCAACTCAAATGGGGATATTATTTTAGGGGATAAGGTGAGAGAACGACAGAAAGACTGGCAGAGTAATGTTGAGAGATGTACAGATGTGAAAGAGCAGGAGAACACGAGAGGAATACAGAGAGGAGAACGAGAAATATGGAGGGAGAGTAAAGGTCCTTTGCCCCAGTCTAGTCTCAAGGGAGATGGTCCAGGGAAAGCATGGGCCTATTTAATTTCAGGGTGAAAAGAGGAGAGGCAGGAAGGAGGAGGGGTGGAGGGATGGGGTAAAGGAGGGGGCTGAAAATGGCCCTCTTTCAGTTTTGAATGAAAGAAATAAAACGTTTTTCTTGCCTCCTCCCGACGCGCTGTCAAACTCGATCAACGCTGAGTGCCGGTGACGCTGCTCACCTCCCAGACTCCCCCTTTGCACAATGGACTCTGTGAGGAACCACCATGCATTTCACATTCAATTTAGCCCTCCCCAGGACATGGCTGTCAGGGTCCTCACTGGCTGTATAAGACTGGGGGGATGGAGGGCAATGTCCTGGACTGAGGTAGGTTCTGGAAGAGGGGGCTATTGTTGACAGGTTCGGGCAAGCAGGTCGGAAAGGGGGTGCTGCTGGTTTGGTAAGGTGGGGGGGGGTCAGTGGGGACTGGGATTTGGGGGAGAATGAAGAGAAGATTTGGGGTGAAAACAGGGGTGATGGAGGGTGGCCTCTTCCCCATAATAAAATAAAGTCTGGCTGAAAGGTCTGGCTGGATCCTTTCTTCCACAGAGCTTATGCTGTTTTCCATGGGGTCCTCAAAAGGAGCTAGGAGACCATTACCCCACTGAAGCCCATTAGCCAGCATTAGGAGCGTCCACACACACACACGCACAAGGAGATTTGAGACAAGCCCCAAACAGCCCACAATAACCGCGAGGTACAAGCCCTGAGCCTTAAGACCTCGACTCGCCCCAAAAGAGCCCTGAATAGACGCGCCCCAAATCATGTTGTTGAACAAATCAGGTATTAAGGAGAGAGGAGTTTGTCCGAATATACTTTCCCTAAAGACTTTAGTTAAGCTAGTTACTGCGGGGCTTTAGTTAGGCATGGACCGCATGTGTGTGGAAGCGTGTGTTAGCTTGTATGAGTGCGTGTGTATGAGTGTGTGTCGAGGGGGCCATCATTCTCTGGACATATACACTGTGCCCCCCTCGAACATAAATCCCTCCATCCCTCACCCCCTCACACAGAAACACACACACCCAGCCTGAAGTCTGTGTTTACCCCTCCATCCCTCACCCCCTCACACAGAAACACACACTCCCAGCCTGAAGTCTGTGTTTACTCCTCCCTCCCTCACCCCCTCACACAGAAACACACCCCGCCTGAAGTCTGTGTTTACCTCTCCAAACAATAGGCTGCTATTGGCAATTAAATTAAATTTGGTGATCCGGGGTGCAATTTAATGGTATTACTGTTGCAATTCATCTCCTGAATGGTGGAAAGGATTTGCTCCTCACCAATAAAACACTACTCACCATCTTACCAGCATTACATAGCTTACCTTGGTCTTATGATTCACGGCTCGTCGATTACCATTTGAATATTTATTTTTCACGAGGACGACACGGATGTAGTTCAGGATTGGCGGGATCCATTTATTTCCTGGTGCTGGGCCCACAGCTCTCTGTGAATCAGCAGCCTGGACCTCCCCTAGTCTATAGACTCCATCACTTGACAATCATTACAGGTAGCTAGGCTACACTCTCTCTGCTCTCACTGTTGTAAAACATTTGTCACTCAAACTCAACAGAACATTGAGCCATTAAGCCAAAATTTCAAGCGTGAATCGGGCGGTCTATAGACAGCCCAGCCTGGCCTCAAAGGCGTAACGTAGTAAATATAAATCTGTGCGCCTCAAATTAGTATGATATGTTACGTTTGGTATGGTTACATTAAATCAAATAAGAAATCTAATTTCATTTGTCACATGCTTCGTAAACAAAAGGTCGACTAAAATGCTGACCAGACCAACCGCGTTGCATGTGCAAGCGTTGCAAAATAAATGTATATTTTATCATTTATCATTTCATCCCAATTGCTTGCGGCCGTCTGCGTAGCCAGGCGCAAACATTTTAGATGCTTAACGCTCTGAAAGTCCCACCTCTCCCATCTACTCAATGGTTTTTACGAGCATATACCCATGTGGGTGATTGAAAGATGAACTGAGGTCCACACTCCAGTCCAGTTGGTGGTGGCAATGCACCTTAAAGTTGGTTGCCAACCACCATATAAAGTCCAAAGAAGAAGAAGATAGGAGAGATTAATCAAAGAAAACAAACAAAAACTAACTAGGTTTCCACTTTTATCTGTGAATTAATTGTTGGAGTAGAGAACACATGATTTTGTGTTCCTCAAAATGGGTCAAACTTCTACAAAAATCCAGCAAAAAAATTGACCATATGCATTTCAGGTAAAATAACCCCCAATGTTTCAATTTTCAAGTTTTAATGTCAAATGCACAAGTACACGGAAATGCCTTTCTTGCAAACAAAAAAACAACAATGCAATTATCAATAACAATGTAATACTAGAAAAAAAAACAAGAGAAATAAGAAGAACAAAATAAGTAACTAAGTAAGAATACTATACAGGGTCAGTTCCAGTACCATATTTACAATGTGCAAGGACACTGGAGTGATGGAGGTAGATATGTATAGGATGTAAGATAAACAGAGTAGCAGCAGCTTTTATGTGAGTGGGTGTGGTGGATCAGTATAAATGTATGTGCACATGATGTGTGAGTGAACAGATGATGGAGTGAGTGTTTGTGTGTGATTGGGTAGGGCCCTGTGAGTATGCTTAGAGGGCCCTGTGAGTATGCTTAGAGGGCCCTGTGAGTATGCTTAGAGGGCCCTGTGAGTATGCTTAGAGGGCCCTGTGAGTATGCTTAGAGGGCCCTGTGAGTATGCTTAGATGGCCCTGTGCCCTATAAAGATACAAGGTTAACTCAGATAGTCCATGTAGCTATTAGCTATTTATCGGTCTTATAGCTTGAGGATAGAAGCTGTTCAAGAGCCTGTTGGTGACAGACTTGATGCACCGGCCTCGCATGTCGTGTGGACGCAGAGAAAATAATCTTTGGCTTGGATGATTGGAGTCTTTAATGATGATGTCAGGGAGCTCGGCCCCAGTGACACGTTGGGCTGTCCGCACCAACCTCTATACTGCCATGCGATCGAAAGTGGTGCCTTTGCCATATCAGGCAGTGATGCAGCCAGTCAAGATGTTCTCAATTGTACAGCTGTAGAATTCCGAGGAACTTGAAGCTCTCGACCTGCTCGACTGCAGCTCCGTTGATGTGGATAGGGGCATGCTCGGCCCTTCCTGTTTTCTGTAATCCACGGTCAGCTCCTTGATCTTATTGACGTTGAGGGAGAGGCTGTTGTTCTGGCATCACACTGCCAGATCACTGACCTCCTCCCTGTAGGCTGAATCATCGTCACTGGTGATCAGACCTACCACCGTTGTGTCGTCAGCAATCTTGATGATGTTGTTGGAGTCGTGCGTGGCCACTCAATCGTTGATGAACAGGGAATACAGGAGGCACTAAGCACACATAAGGAGGTGTTCAGACCCAGAGTCCTAAGCTTGATGACGAGCTTGGAGGGGACAATGGTATTGAACACTGAGCTGTAGACAGTGAACAGCATTCTCACATAGGTGTTCCTCTTATCGAGGTGGGTGAGGGCAGTGTGGAGAGCAATTGAGATTGTGTCATCTATGGATCTGTTGGGGCGGTATGCAAATTGGAGTGGGTCTAGTGTATCTGGGATGGTGGAGTTAGTGTGTGCTTACAACCAGCCTCTTAAAGCACTTCATGATTACATATCTGAGTGATACAGGGTGGTAGTCATTGTGGCATGAAGCCTTAGAGTTCTGGGGACAAGAATG
The DNA here is from genome assembly GCF_036934945.1 of Oncorhynchus masou masou. Classification (NCBI taxonomy): domain Eukaryota; kingdom Metazoa; phylum Chordata; class Actinopteri; order Salmoniformes; family Salmonidae; genus Oncorhynchus; species Oncorhynchus masou. The sequence goes on along the minus strand of NC_088243.1, from coordinate 28,364,733 downwards.
ATGGTGGTCATCTTAAAACATGGAGATTACAGACTGGGACAAGGAGAGGTTGAACATTACCATGAATATGCCTTCAAGCTGTTCTGCGCAGGCTCTGATAACGCACCCTGGAATACCGTTGGTGTCCCACAGCCTTACGTTGCTGACCTGATTAAAGACCTTTCTCAAGTCGACCTCTGAGAGCGAGATCACCCAATCCTCTGGGTCGGTGATGGCCCTCACACCCAGATGATGTTGTTGTTGTTGTCAAAGCGTGCATAAAATGCATTGAGTTTTTCTGGTAGAGAGGCATCGTTGGGCAGATCACAGGTTGGGTCTTCCTTTGTAATCCGTAATGGATTGTAGCCCTGTCACATGCAGCAGTCGTCGACGCCTGTGCAGTATGATTATACCTTTTTCCTATATTGTCCTTTTGCTCGTTTGATGACAGCAAAGGTCATAGCGAGGCTTCTTGTACTTATTCTTGTCCTTGGCCGTAGCCTCAGGATTGTCTACTATAGCTCTTTGTGGGGTAGCCCTGTCCTTTAGATTAGCTCCAACCTCGGTGTTAATCTCAATGTTTATCTCTCAGGACAAATTAACTAACAACAGCAAGCTAGCTACATGTCCATGAATGTTTCATATGAGTTTCGACCTGTCCCCATATTAAATCACAGTTGGTTCTGGTATTTTAACCTGCGTGTCATGAATGCGTCTGAACAACATGCACGACATACACACAGCTGGTTTGGTCATCATACAACAGTGAACTGCTTACTTACCGGTCCTTTTTCAACAATGTTAAAGATTTAAAAAAATGTATTAGCTATTTAGCAGTCTTGTTTAGCAGTCTTATGGCTTGGTGTAGAAGCTTTTCAGGGTTCTGCTGAGTCCAGACTTGGTGCACTGCTACCGCTTGCCATACAGTAACAGAGAGAGCAGTCTATGGCTTGGATGGCTGGAGTCTTAGAAAAAATGTTGGGCCTTCCTCTGGCACTGCCTGGTATAGAGTTCCTGGATAGCAGGGACCTTGCCGCCAGTGATGCACTGAGCCAAACTCACCACCCTCTGTAGCCCCTTGCGGTCGGGTGCCTTGCAGTTGCTGCGTACCAATCGGTGAAGCAACTGGTCAAGATGCACTCAATTGTGCAGGTGTAGAACCATTTGAGGATCTGAGGGCCCACACCAAATCTTTTCAGCCTCCCGAGGGGGAAGAGGCTCTTCACAACTGTGTGGGTGAGTGTCACACCCTGATCTGTTTCACCTGTCTTTGTGATTTTCTCCACCCCCCTCCAGGTGCCGCCCATCTTCCCTGTTATCCCTTGTGTGTTTAGACCTGTGTTTTCTGTTTGTCTGTTGCCAGTTCGTCTTGTTTGTTCAAGTCAACCAGCGTTTTGTCTCAGCTCTTGCTTTTCCAGTCTCTCTTTTCTCGCCCTCCTGGTTTTGACCCTTGCCTGTCCTGACTCCGAGACCGTCTGCCTGACCGCGCTGCTTGCCCCTGACCCTGCCTGCCGCCCGGTACCGTTGCCCCACCTCTGGTTTACTGACCCCTGCCTGCCTTAACCTGTCTATTGCCTGCCCCTGTTGGAATATTAAACTATTGTTTATTCGATGTGGTCTACATCTGTGTCTTCCCTTCATACTTGATAGTACAAACTGGCCATGACTGACCCAGCAGACCCGGACCAGCTGTGCAACTCCATCTCATCCCAAGGAGCCTCCATTGGTAGGCACGAGGAATTGCTTCGTGGACTGATGGAGGGGGTCCAAACTTTGGTTGAGTGCCATGACCGGGCGTTGGACATACTGCTGGAGCAATTCCGCGTGCTGTCTGGGGGGCAGCCTGCCCCGGTGGTAACACCTCCTAACTGCAACTCGGCAGTTAGCAGTGCCGCCCCACCGGCCACTCCACCTTCCCGGGAGTCCCAGTTACCTCCTCCGGAACGCTTTAATGGAGAGCCGAGCACCTGTCGGGCGTTTATAGCTCAGTGTGCCCTCATTTTTGAGCTTCAGCCCTGCTCCTTCCCCTCAGATCGCTCCAAAATAGCCTACATCATGCTGATGTCTGTAAGGGCTCTCACCTGGGCTACCGCCATATGGGAACAGCAGCCGGCCATATGCGCAAGCCTGGAGGGGTTCGTGGGAGAGGTGAGGAAGGTCTTTGATGCCCTGTTTTCTGAGAGAGAAGCTACCAGGAGGCCAATCCAGCTACGGCACGATGCCTGCGCTGTGGCCGACTATGCAGTGAATTTCTGTATGTTGACAGCGGAGAGTGCATGGAACCCAGAAACACTGTTCGACATGTTCCTGCCCTGCGTCTTGGAGTAGGTTAAGGATGAGCTTGCAGCTTGGGAGTTACCTACAGATTTTGACTCCCTCATCGCTTTGACCATCCGCATCGATGGGTGATTGCGGGAATGACGGATGGAGAGGAAATTCAATTTCACTTTCACGTCCAGGGATTCCACCTCGCCCTCCGAGTCATCCCTGGTGTTCAACCTTCCCAAGTTCTCTCACGTCACCCCGCTCCTCCGCTCTCTCCACTGGCTTCCAGTTGAAGCTCGCATCCGCTACAAGACCATGGTGCTTGCCTACGGAGCTGTGAGGGGAACGGCACCGCAGTACCTCCAGGCTCTGATCAGGCCCTACACCCAAACAAGGGCACTGCGTTCATCCACCTCTGGCCTGCTCGCCTCCCTACCACTGAGGAAGTACAGTTCCCGCTCAGCCCAGTCAAAACTGTTCGCTGCTCTGGCCCCCAATGGTGGAACAAACTCCCTCACGACGCCAGGACAGCAGAGTCAATCACCACCTTCCGGAGACACCTGAAACCCCACCTCTTCAAGGAATACCTAGGATAGGATAAGTAATCCTTCTCACCCCCCCTTAAATGATTTAGATGCACTATTGTAAGTGGCTGTTCCACTGGATGTCAGAAGGTGAATTCACCAATTTGTAAGTCGCTCTGGATAAGAGCGTCTGCTAAATGACTTAAATGTAAATGTAAATGTACCTGATGGTACTGTAGCCGAGAGCACCCAAGTTTTTCCGACCTTCCTAGAAGAGTCACAGAGGAGGGCCGAGGCACTGTTTTCTGAGCCCATGCAACTAGGCAGGGCTGGGATGTCGCCAGCGCAAAGGCAACACCGGATCAGCACACGGAGTGTGTCTGTATTTTGGGAATTTTGGTCATTTTGTGTCTTCGTGCCAGGTAAAAGACCATGCTCACTGGTAGGAGCGAGATCTCTGGAGGGCCATATGGGGAACTTTCTGCTTCCCTTACTCGCACAACTTTTCATGTCATTCTGCTGTGGGGATTCCAGTCCAAATTTCTTTGGGTCCTCATTGGCTTTGTGGCTGATGAGAGCTTTTTGGACGCCACACTGGCTTCTGAACTGAACATTCCCTCTCCGCCCCTCTCCATTCCCATGAATGTTAGAGCATTGGACAGGCACTCTATAGGTCAGGTCACCGTTAACATCACTCCCATCAACCTTACGTGTGTCAGGGAATCACAGAGAGACAATTCAGTTCCTGCTCATGAAGTCCCGCCAGATCCCCATGGTTTTGGGATTCTCCTGGCTCCAGCTACACAACCCACTCATCAGCTGGTCTACAGGTGCCATCATGGGCTGGAGTCCGTTCTGCGACACTCATTGTCTGATGTCGGTGCAACCTGCCCCGAGACATCTTCCTGTGTCCTCGGAGGTGGTCCCGGATCTCTCTGCCATTTCTGCGGAGTACCAGGATCTCCGGGGTGTTCAGCAAGTCCCTGGCCACTTCCCTTCCGCCACACCGCCCCTATGACTGCGGGATTGACCTTGTCCCTAGCACCACGCCGCCCCGGGGGCGTCTGTCTTTGCTGTCGGGACCTGAAACCTAGGCTATGGAGGACTACATTGGGGACTCTCTAGCTACTGGATTTATCCATCCCTCTTCCTCTCTCACAGCGCAGGGTTCTTTGTGGAGAAGAAAGACAAGACCCTGTGCCCGTGCATTGACTACCGGAGACTCAATGACATCACTGTAAAGAGCCATTATCCGCTACCACACATTTCCTCTGCATTCGAGACGCTCCAGGGGTCGACTGTGTTCTCCAAGCTGGATCTACGTAAAGCCTACCACCTGGTGCGGATACGAGAGGGGGACAAGTGGAAGACCGCCTTTCAACATGGCCAGCGGCCACTACGAATATCTGGTCATGCCCTTTGGCCTCACCAACATCCCTGCCGTGTTCCAGGCTCTGGTGAATGACATTCCATGTGACATGCTGAACCGGTTTGTCTTTGTATACATTGATGACATCCTCGTCTTCTCCCACTCCCCCCAAGAACACATGCTCCATGTCCAGCAGTTTCTCCAGCGCCTTCTGCAGAACAAGTTATACGTTAAGTTGGAAAAGTGTGAGTTCCATCGCACCACCATTCCCTTTCTGGCCTACATAATCTCTGCTGGGAGCGTCAAGATGGATCCCGAGAAGGTGAAAGCGGTGGTGGATTGGCCTCAGCCTAAGTCCAGGGTGCAGCTGCAACGCTTCCTGGGGTTCGCCAACTTTTATCGCCCCTTAATCTGGGGTTACAGCACCCTGGCCTTCCCCCTGTCTTCCCTTACCTCTACCAAGGTTCTGTTCACATGGTCCATGACCGCGGACTGGGCGTTCTGGGACCTTACACACCGCTTCACCACGGCTCTGATCCTGGTTCATCCAGACCATTCCCGTCATTTCTTGGTGGAGGCCAATGCTTCGGATGTCGGACTGGTGGCTGTTCTGCCCCAACATTCTGTCATGGACCTTAAGCTGCATCCCTGCGTCGCCTTCTCCCACCGCCTCACCGCCACGGAGAGGTATTACGATGTGAGGAATCGGGAGCTTCTCGCGGTGAAGATGGCATTGGAGGAACGGAGGCGCTGGCTCGACGGGGCGGAACATCCGTTCATTGTGTGGAAATACCACAAAAACCTGGAGTATCTCCGCACCACCAAGCGCCTCAACTCCAGGCAGGCAAGATGGGCCCTGCTGTTTACCTGGTTCAACTTTTCCATCTCCTACCGGCCGGGGTCCAAGAACGTCAAGTCGGATGCCCTGTCTCTCTGCTATAACCCCACGGATAGCACCCCGGAGCCCGAGACCATCCTTCACCCTCATGCCTGGCGACGGCCCTCAGCTGGGGTATCAGGAAATAGGTCCAGGAGGTGCAGCGGTCGCAGCCGGACCCTGGGGGTTTCCTGTATAATTGGATGTTTGTGCCTGACGCTGTCCGCTCCACGGTCCTAGAGTGGGCCCATTCCTCCAAGTTTGGAACGGAAATGGCTCCACACCAAACTGGAAGTCTTCCGACTAGCTTGGAAAGACAGTACCATGCAGTATCGAAGAGCCCTTATTGCTGCTCGATCATCCTATTTTTCCAACTTAATTGAGGAAAATAAGAACAATCCGAAATTCCTTTTTGATACTGTCGCAAAGCTAACTAAAAAGCAGCATTCCTCAAGAGAGGATGGCTTTCACTTCAGCAGTAATAAATTCATGAAGTTCTTTGAGGAAAGGATCATGATTATTAGAAAGCAACTTACAGACTCCTCTTTAAATCTGCGTATTCCTTCAAAGCTCAGTTGTCCTGAGTCTGCACAACTCTGCCAGGACCTAGGATCAAGAGAGACACTCAAGTGTTTTAGTACTATATCTCTTGACACAATGATGAAAATAATCATGGCCTCTAAACCTTCAAGCTGCATACTGGACCCTATTCCAACTAAACTACTGAAAGAGCTGCTTCCTGTGCTTGGCCCTCCTATGTTGAACATACTAAACGTCTCTCTATCAACCGGATGTGTACCAAACTAAAACTGGCAGTAATAAAGCCTCTCTTGAAAAAGCCAAACCTTGACCCAGAAAATATAAAAAACTATCGGCCTATATCATATCTTCCATTCCTCTCAAAAAATTTAGAAAAGGCTGTTGCGCAGCAACTCACTGCCTTCCTAAAGACAAACAATGTATACAAAATGCTTCAGTCTGGTTTTAGACCCCATCATAGCACTGAAACTGCACTTGTGAAGGTGGTAAATTATTATTATTATTTAAAATAAAATGGGAATTTTACCCCTTTTTCTCCCCAATTTCGTGGTATCCAATTGTTTTTAGTAGCTACTATCTTGTCTCATCGCTACAACTCCCGTACGGGCTCGGGAGAGACGAAGGTTGAAAGTCATGCGTCCTCCTATACACAACCCAACCAAGCCGCACTGCTTCTTAACACAGGGCGCATCCAACCCGGATGCCAGCTGCACCAATGTGTAGGAGGAAACACTGTGTACCTGGCAACCTTGGTTAGCGCGCACTACGTCCGGCCCGCCACAGGAGTCGCTGGTGCACGATGAGACAAGTATATCCCTAGCAGCCAAACCCTCCCGAATCCGGACGACGCTAGGCCAATTGTGCGTCGCCACACGGACCTCCCGGTCGCGGCCGGTTACGACAGAGACTGGGCGCGAGTCTCTGGTGGCACAGCTGGCGCTGCAGTACAGCGCCGTTAACCACTGCGCCACCTGGGAGGCCCATGGTAAATGACCTTTTAATGGCATCAGACCGAGGCTCTGCATCTGTCCTCGTGCTCCTAAACCTTAGTGCTGCTTTTGATACCATCAATCACCACATTTTTTTGGGAGAGATTGGAAACCCAAATTGGTCTACACGGACAAGTTCTGGCCTGGTTTAGATCTTATCTGTCGGAAAGATATTAGTTTGTCTCTGTGAATGGTTTGTCCTGTGACAAATCAACTGTAAATTTCGGTGTTCCTCAAGGTTCCGTTTCAGGACCACTATTGTTTTCACTAGATGTTTTACCTCTTTGGGATGTCATATGAAAACATAATGTTAACTTTCACTGCTATGCGGATGACACACAGCTGTACATTTCAATGAAACATGGTGAAGCCCCAAAATTGCCCTCGCTAGAAGCCTGTATTTCAGACATAAGGAAGTGGATGGCTGCAAACTTTCTACTTTTAAACTCGGACAAAACAGAGATGCTTGTTCTAGGTCCCAAGAAACAAAGAGATATTCTGTTGAATCTGACAATTAATCTTAATGATTGTACAGTCGTTACTCGGCGTTACTCTGGACCCTGGTCTCTCTTTTGACGAACATATCAAGACTGTTTCAAGGACAGCTTTTTTTCCATCTATGTAACATTGCAAAAATCAGAAACTTTCTGTCCAAAAATGATGCAGAAAGAGAAATCCATGCTTTTGTTACTTCTAGGTTAGACTACTGCAATGCTCTACTTTCCGGCTACCCAGATAAAGCACTAAATAAACTTCAATTAGTGCTAAATACGGCTGCTAGAATCCTGACTAGAACCCCAAAATTTGATCATATTATTCCAGTGCTAGCCTCCCTACACTGGCTTCCTGTCAAGGCAAGGGCTGATTTCAAGGTTTTACTGCTAACCTACAAAACATTACATGGGCTTGCTCCGACCTATCTCTCGGATTTGGTCCTGCCGTACATACCTACACGTACGCTACGGTCACAAGACGCAGGCCTCCTAATTGTCCCTAGAATTTCTAAGCAAACAGCTGGAGGCAGGGCTTTCTCCTATAGAGCTCAATTTTTATGGAATAGTCTACCTCCCCAAGTGAGAGACGCAAACTCGGTCTCAACCTTTAAGTCTTTACTGAAGACTCATCTCTTCAGAGGGTCATATGATTGAGTGTAGTCTGGCCCAGGAGTGTGAAGGTGAACGGAAAGGCTCTGGAGCAACGAACCGCCCTTGCTGTCTCTGCCTGGCCGGTTCCCCTCTTTCCACTGGGATTCTCTGCCTCTAACCCTATTACAGGGGCTGAGTCACTAGCTTACTTGTGCTCTTTCATGCCATCCCTAGGAGGGGTGCGTCACTTGTATAGCCCACATCTTTGTGGGCTATACTCGGCCTTGTCTCAGGATGGTAAATTGGTGGTTGAAGATATCCCTCTAGTGGTGTGGGGGCTGTGCTTTGGCAAAGTGGGTGGGGTTATATCCTTCCTGTTTGGCCCTGTCCGGGGGTATCATCGAATGGGGCCACAGTGTCTCCTGACCCCTCCTGTCTCAGCCTCCAGTATTTATGCTGCAGTAGTTTATGTGTCGGGGGCTAGGGTCAGTTTGTTTTATCTGGAGTACTTCTCCTGTCTCATCCGGTGTCCTGTGTGAATTTAAGTATGCTCTCTCTAATTCTCTCTTTCTCTCTCTCTGGCAGGAGCTGAGCCCTAGGACCATGCCTCAGGACTACCTGGCATGATGACTCCTTGCTGTCCCCAGTCCACCTGACCGTGCTGCTGCTCCAGTTTCAACTGTTCTGCCTGTGATTATTATTATTTGACCATGCTGGTCATTTATGAACATTTAAACATCTTGGCCATGTTCTGTTATAATCTCCACCCGGCACAGCCAGAAGAGGACTGGCCACCCCTCATACCCTGGTTCCTCTCTAGGTTTCTTCCTAGGTTTTGGCCTTTCTAGGGAGTTTTTCCTAACCACTGGGCTTCTACACCTGCACTGCTCGCTGTTTGGGGTTTTAGGCTGGGTTTCTGTACAGAGCTTTGAGATATCAGCTGATGTACGAAGGGCTTTATAAACACATTTGATTTGGCCGCCACCCGGGCTCAGACCCTTGCCTTCCTGCGACAATGCTATGGTGGCCTACCTTGGTTCCAGACGTCGCTGCCTTTGTCACAGACAACTTTAGAATTGTATCTAATTAGCAAGTTTGCAACTACTTACTACTTTTTAGCTACTTTCTTTGTCGCTCACCTTAACCCCTAATTAGGGGTTGGAATTAAAATTATTTTCCAATTGTTTCATTCTGAACGGAACCATTATTTTTCATTTGTTCCGTTCCACTGTTCCGACCAGCAAAAATAAAGTTCTGAACCGGTTCAAACAAAACAAAGGTTATGGTTTATATCGTTCCTTTCTGTTCCCTTTTAAACCTCTGAAATCATAAAAAAATATATATTTAGCTTGACATTAAATGACTTCACCAATCTGTGCGGATAGAGCAGCTTGCTATGGAGCGGGCAAGCTATTTGCATGCATTGGACAGACATGTGTAAGGGCGCGATGTATCAGGAACTTTGTAGGTGGGGAGAGAGCGAGAGAGGGTGGAGGAAGAGGCTTGGCTTGAAGTGCTGGGCAGCTTGTTGCTATGATATGCGTTATCTGAATTAGGCCCACGTAATTATACCTACGGAGGAGCGGCTTCTAAAAAGGAACTTTGAGGTCATTGAACTTCAGAAAGTTACCCTAATGTTGGACCAGCTAGCTAGCTAGCTAACAAGCTTGTGTGTGCAGAGCAGCACCCGAATGAAAATAAACTCACTTTTTTTGTAGATAATAAATCCAATGTGAAACGTGATAAGTATAGTATTCTTAACTAGCATTGAAAATGTTATTGAATAGGTCATTCTCAAATAAAAAATGTATCTCCCTAATTTCTGAGTCACGCTTGTAACGTCAGTAGGTTACTAGACTATACTTCAGAGAGGAGGGGCTACACACGCACACACACTGGCAAAGATTTTCAGCTGGCAGGCAGACCCTAGAATAGGTTTCTGAGTGACAGAATGAGGGCTTTGTATAGGGTCTTTGATACGCTTTTATAAATGCCCGGATCATAAAATAAGGTTATTAACTGGTTCCCATGCTTTTAAAATAACAATTTTGTTCCAGAACAGTATAGAGCTCTTTCATTTGCGGTTCTGATTCTGTACATCAAAAAATATATATTTTCTGGTTTTTGATTCTGTTCCCTGATCCGGTTCCAGCCCCAACCCCTGACCCTAACTCCTAACCCCTAACCCCAACCCCTAGCTTAGCTAACATTAGCCACTTAGACACCTAGTTAACGTTAGCCACAATAAAGTGGAATTTGTAACATATCATACATATTGCAAATTCGTAATATGTCCGAAATGCAATTTGTGACATATCATACAAATTGCAATTCGTAACATATACTTTTAAAATGAATACCATACAAAATGTAACATATACTAAATGGAGGGAGACACATTTACTTTTACTATGTTACGTCTATCCCTGAGTCCAGATTGCAGCGAATGCCAGGTATTTTCAGTGCTGTTACAGTGTAAGTAGCTATAGCTTTCCAACACATTATTGATGTGTCTACTACTGAGAGAATTTTGAGGTGTGTAATGCAAATACAAACCTTATTAACCTAAGAATTTGATGTTATCTCACTGAGACTGTAATTCAAAGACCTAACTGTGAGTAAGGTCAGGGCATAAATACTAAAGAACGGCAGAAAAACAGTGCAGACCTTCCTGCCCACTTTTTCCTAAATAAAATACTGACTAGATCAAACTATCTATGGATAAGGTGAGAGAGAGAAAGATAGATGGGGGAGGGGGAGGGAGAGCACGTTTCCCCCTTAAGAATAGCTAAATAATTTGGGTGCAGTAGTGTCTGCATCTCTTTCTCACTCTCACTTGGCTCTTGTTTGTCCAGAGATCCAGTTCTATGAGTGGCCTGTTCCAAGGACAAGGAGCTTTGAGAGGAATATGAAAAGGCAGATTTAAAGGTGACGGGTGGTCAGAGGGGAGGGAGAGAGGGGCCCTTGTTATCAGAGCTATGTGGCTACATTTAGAAAAAAAACTCCCCCCTCAACCCTCTGGTTAAAGGAACTAAGGAGGAGATGGCGAATGTAACAAAGACCCAGCTTTAAAAAGGTCTAGTCCCAAGGGGAGAGGGATAAAGTGATGAAAAACTGAAGATAAATATATAAATATAATATTTTTTTATTCTGATCTCTATCTTGATCATATATGATACAGCATGAAAAAAAATCTTGTTCAAACATGCAATTTCTATAATTTAAAAAGGTCAAAACTGGCTAAAATAGCAATACCAAAACCTGAGGACTGTTGAAAACATCTTCTTTCTGGTGTGTGGGCCGGGGGACTAAATCCAAACTGCACACGTCTCGTAGTGGGGGCAAATTCAGTAATTAATTCATCATAAGAGCAGGGATCGTCAATGCCCGAGGACAATACTCAGATCCGACCCAGATCTGTAATGGCTCTGTTTTTAGATGTTGTACCTCTGTGCACCAATGGGGCTCCACAACCTTCACAGAGCAGACAGATCACAGAGAGAACCAAACAGAACAGAGTAGTGGCTGTTGATTCTGAGGATTATGGGAACGTCTGTTTGCCCCCACACACACCATGTTGCCCACCAGCCAAAAGCCACAAGATGCCTCTGCCTCCAGTCTGATTCATTTCCACTCTCCTCGTCAAGTGTCTGTGGCATCCGCAGTCACTATGAGACCTTCACTGGGGGATTCAAACAGATATTCACATTTACCTACTGTGGCTTTTCAAAATATGTAACTGCATGTTTTAAATATTTTTTAGTAGAATCATTAAAATCCCTTATTTTTATGTTATTACATCATTACATTGATTATTACATAATCTTTTTATTACTGATGCCTTAACCTTAAATCAATCCACATTTTTAAAGTAATTCTGGGCCACCATGTAGGAAAAATGTAATCAAAATAACATAGTATGCATACATTGATTCCTAATGCATGATCACCCCCTCCATAAACGCAAAGAAAAGTAATATGCAATCACACGCCCTGCACCCTTAACCCTCCCCCTTATGCCTGCCACTGCTCTTATCTCCTAATGTGTGAATTCATGGGCTGGGGAAAGATGTCGTCTAACTGGCATTATGCTGCCTCTCCTGGGACCTGACTCCTATTGCTGTGCAGTTTAAGCCATTTCAGCCAGAGCTATGATCTTAATTAGCTACACCTAAAGCTTGTCTCTCCCCAGACAAGTCTAATTAAGCTCAGCACCTTCCCTGGCCAGGGCCCCTCTGTTGGCTAGAAATCAACTCACAATCTCTTGTCCAAGGACTACAACCTGGGATACATCACAAGTAATCATCTCCCCCACTACCACCAACCCGCCACCACATACCCCCCTTGTCAGCCCAGTTAGCACCCCCTCTGTCAATCCACAGTCCAGCACAATGGCATTTTTCCCAACTAATTTGCTTTGTATATTAAATAGCCTCTTCACCCCAGTCAAAGAGAATCCTCCTCCTCACAGGACCCTTAATAAGTCAGTGGCAGAGAGGGGCTAACTGGCTGACTGGCTAACTGGCTGACTGACTGACTGACTGACTGACTGACTGACTGACTAACTGGCTGACTGGCTGACTGACTGACTGGCTGACTGACTGGCTAACTGGCTGACTGGCTAACTGACTGACTGACTGACTAACTGGCTAACTGGCTGACTGACTGACTGACTGGCTGACTAACTGGCTAACTGGCTAACTGACTAACTGGCTGACTGGCTGACTGGCTGACTGACTGGCTAACTGGCTAACTGGCTAACTGGCTAACTGGCTAACTGGCTGACTGACTGGCTAACTGGCTGACTGACTGACTGACTGACTGGCTGACTGACTGACTGACTGGCTGACTGACTGGCTAACTGGCTAACTGGCTGACTGACTGACTGACTGACTGGCTGACTGACTGGCTGACTGGCTGACTGACTGGCTAACTGGCTGACTGGCTGACTGACTGGCTGACTGACTGACTGACTGACTGACTGGCTGACTGGCTAACTGGCTAACTGGCTAACTGGCTGACTGACTGACTGACTGACTGACTAACTGACTAACTGGCTAACTGGCTAACTGGCTGACTGACTGACTGGCTAACTGGCTAACTGGCTGACTGACTGACTGACTGACTGACTGGCTGACTGACTGGCTGACTGGCTGACTGACTGGCTAACTGGCTAACTGGCTGACTGACTGGCTGACTGGCTAACTGGCTGACTGGCTGACTGACTGACTGACTAACTGGCTGACTAACTGGCTGACTGACTGACTGACTGACTGGCTAACTGGCTAACTGGCTAACTGGCTGACTGACTGGCTGACTGGCTAACTGGCTAACTGGCTGACTGACTGACTGACTGGCTGACTGGCTAACTGGCTGACTGGCTGACTGACTGACTGGCTAACTGGCTAACTGGCTAACTGGCTGACTGACTGGCTGACTGGCTAACTGGCTAACTGGCTGACTGACTGGCTAACTGGCTAACTGGCTAACTGGCTGACTGACTGGCTGACTGGCTAACTGGCTGACTGGCTGACTGACTGACTAACTGGCTAACTGGCTGACTGACTGACTGACTAACTGGCTGACTGACTGACTGACTGGCTAACTGGCTAACTGGCTAACTGGCTGACTGACTGGCTGACTGGCTAACTGGCTAACTGGCTAACTGGCTGACTGACTGACTGGCTGACTGGCTAACTGGCTGACTGGCTGACTGACTGACTGGCTGACTGACTGACTGACTGACTGACTGACTAACTGGCTGACTGACTGGCTAACTGGTTAACTGTCTGACTGGCTGACTGGCTGGCTAACTGGCTAACTGGCTGACTAACTGGCTAACTGGCTAACTGGCTGACTGACTGACTGGCTGACTGACTGACTGACTGACTAACTGGCTAACTGGCTAACTGGCTGACTGACTGACTGGCTGACTGACTGACTGGCTGACTGGCTAACTGGCTGACTGGCTGGCTAACTGGCTGACTGACTGACTGGCTGGCTGACTGACTGACTGACTAACTGGCTGACTGACTGGCTAACTGGTTAACTGTCTGACTGGCTGACTGGCTGGCTAACTGGCTAACTGGCTGACTGACTGACTGACTGACTAACTGGCTGACTAACTGGCTAACTGGCTGACTGACTGACTGGCTGACTGACTGACTGACTGACTAACTGGCTGACTGACTGGCTAACTGGTTAACTGGCTGACTGGCTGACTGGCTGGCTAACTGGCTAACTGGCTGACTGACTGACTGACTGACTGACTGGCTGACTGGCTAACTGGCTAACTGGCTGACTGACAGACTAACTGTGTATCAAAGAGCAGTCTTACCTCTTTATGTTGTGGTGGTCGCTCAAGCTAAACACCTGCTTGTTAGTGTATGGGTGGGGGGGTGTAGTTCTCCTGCATTTGTACACATTGTCCCTTGCCTCACTTTTTGTGAGAGAATCCTCTTAATTGCATAGTTTCCTTTAACCCTTTTAAGGACATTGAACTTATATTGTAAGCCATCACCACTGATAACCCTGTCTGTCCATCACCACTCTGATAGTCGCCATTGCTATAAATTTGCTCTGTGTCATCATGTCAGCACCCTAAACTCCTAAGTGTTAGTGTGGGCTGGCACAGACACTTAGCTAGGAAAAGCCCTGGCTAATGTCATAATGGCCATGAGGATTCCTCTGAGCCCTCCTGGGTTATGTCAATTCATCAGGGGGAAATTAACTGCCGCAATTAACAGAAATTAGCTCAATGCAATTGAGCAACTGTGGATGTATGAGAGGAGCGAACGACACCCTCATCGATACAGACTTATCAATAATATTTATGATACCACAAGCTAAACTCATCAGCTATTCATGCAAGCCATAATGCTGGCACACTGAGGATATAGGCAGCACCAAATAGCTAGCTCGTCAATATCCAATAAGAGGGCTGTAGTAGTAATCTCTCCTCAGGTTGCAGACCTGTGCCTGGTAAATAAACCCTGAAAGAAAAATAACACACTGAAGCTCACGGCCAGGCCTCAAGGCTCCGAATAGGAACGATAGGTTTACAAATAACTTATACACACGATAAAATAACTTTAATCTTATATTAATATGTGACAATGTAAAATGAAATATTAATGCCTCCTCATAACATTACATGGTTGGAGTATAATGTCTAATATGGATTTCACCAGCAATAGAAATTGATCCCCTGTGTTACGGATGCCCACGACCCTCACACCCTCTTATCACGCCAAGCTAAACAATGTTTTATTTTGCCTAGATTTTTTTCTCTCCATATTATGTCTATCTCCGATAAGCTACCCAGAACAGGGCTGAGGATAGCCCATATTAATATATGTAGCCGTAGAAATAAGGTTCATCAAATCAATAACTTGCAAACATCATATAACATTCATACACTGGCCATCTCTGAAACTCACAGATAATTCCTTTGATGATACAGCAGTAGCAATACAAGGATATAACATCTACAGAAAATACATGAATGCCTATGGGGGAGGTGTTGTGGTACCTGTTCAGAACCAAACCAAGATAATTGACATAAAACACAATGGAAAAAGACTTGAGAACCTGAAATGCAGTGGTGGAAAAAGTACCCAATTGTCATACTTGAGTATAAATATAGATACCCCAATAGAAAGTTACTCAAGTAAAAGTGAAAGTCACCCAGTAAAATAGTACTTGAGTAAAAGTATTTGGTTTTAAATAAACTTAAGTATCAAAGGTAAATGTAATTGTTAAAATATACTTAAGTATCAAAAGTAGAAGTAAAAAGGTATAAATCATTTCAAATTCCTTATTTTAAGCAAAGCAGACGGCACCATTTTCTTGTTTTTAAAATTCACGGACAGCCAGAGGCCCACTCCAATACTGACATTATTTAAAAAAGACGCATTTGTGTTGAGTGAGTCCGCCAGACCATAGGCAGTAGGGATGACTAAGTGTTCTCTTGATAAGTGCGTCGATTTCACCATTTCCCTGTCCTGCTAAGCATTCAAAATGTTATTAGTACTTCGGGTTCTCAGGGAAAATGTATGGAGTAAAAAGTACAATATTGTTCTTTAGGAATGTAGTCAAGTAAAAGTAGTCAAAAATATAAATAGAGAGAGAGAGAGAGAGAGAGAGAGAGAGAGAGAGCATACATAAATTCACACAGGACACCGGATAAGACAGGAGAAATACTCCAGATATAACAGACCATTCCATAAAAATTGAGCTCTTTAGGAGAAAGCCCTGCCTCCAGCTGTTTGCTTAGAAATTCTAGGGACAATTAGGAGGCCTGCGTCTTGTGACCGTAGCGCACGTGTAGGTATGTACGGCAGGATCAAATCGGAAAGATAGGTAGGAGCAAGCCCATGTAATGCTTTGTAGGTTAGCAGTAACACCTTGAAATCAGCTCTTGCCTTAACGGGAAGCCAGTGTAGGGAGGCTAGCACTGGAGTAGTATGATCACATTTTTGGGTTCTAGTCAAGATTCTAGCATCCGTGTTTATTAAACTGATGGAGAGAATTGTGTTTGACCAAACACTATTTTTCAGAAAACAAGTTAACTACTGACTTTCAGCATGCATATAAAGAAGGGCACTCAACTTGTAATGCACTGACTCAGATGACAGATTGGTTCAAATAAATGGATAATAAGATGAACCAGTCTTTCCTGGTTGGGGGTTGATGAGAGCTTAACTGCTTATCTTCTATTTGTTATGAAAGGTATTACTGTAATGAAGATTCAAGACAGTCTGCATAATCAAATAACATCCACCTCAGACACCCATACATACCCTACAAAACATGCCACCAGAGGTCTCTTCACAGTCCCCAAGTCGAAAATGAATTCACAGCAACACACACTGCTCGCAAACAGTTTGAAAATAGTTTTTTTTACAGACCAAAATATGGCGTCTTTTTCTGTCCACCATACGACCAGTTGGTCATAATTGTGACCTCTGTGTGACCAGCTGGTCATAATTCTGATCCCTATAGAAATGCGATGATATTATGTGCTTTATTACGTAGCCTACTGGCCATAGTTAAGACCTCATCATAACATGGTAATGAACACCTGACTACAGCTTATTTCAACTTTATTTCATTGCATTTCTATTTGTTTCCATAGTCACCAATTAAATATGCAATTTCCTCATATACATATTTTGCGTCCTACTCCACCACGGCGGTCAGGGGCATATTTTAGGACTTTCCAGAGGGCCTACATCACATCAACATCCTGAGTTGTCTGGCTTTTCATGACACTTACTATTACATAAAAAAGAAGAAAGTAAATTAACGATTGGCATAATGTGGAAATGCATGACATGAAGAGTAAAGCACAGTAAAATATCTTTAACAGTCAGAATCTACTAAAAATGTCTCATTGTCTATGCCAAATGTCTCAACTGCTCACATTTACTTACCAACTACAATGGAGCACACATGAGTGGTAGCAAAGGCATGTTTGCTCCTCTGTTCCTTCACATTGAAGTGGAACATAAATTCATTGCTTATCAATCTGAGACATTTTAAGAAAGAGGATTAGACAGTAGTTGGATAATGACCATTTTTAACTCATCTCTAAATGGTGATGTTTTGTTTAATCCAAATACATGTTGTAATATTCAAAACAACCTTTTCTAAACACACTGCTCCATAATCGTGAGGACATTCTCCCAGACAAAGGTTCCCCCAGTTGAGGACAGCTTGGCAGTCTTAAAAAGAAAGGGTAAATGCAAAAATGTAAGTAGGTATAACGGCTTTCGTCTGGTGAAGGAGAAGCGGACCAAAATGCAGTGTGGTATCTTTGAGACATGTTTAATGATGAATGAAAAAACTAACTATACAAAACAACAAACGGAACGTGAAAACCTATACAGCCTATCTGGTGAAAACAAACACAGAGACAGGAACAATCACCCACAAAATACTCAAAGAATATGGCTGCCTAAATATGGTTCCCAATCAGAGACAGCGATAATCACCTGACTCTGATTGAGAACCGCCTCAGGCAGCCATAGACTATGCTATACACCCCCAAGACAAAACATACCACAAAAAACCCATGTCACACCCTGGCCTGACCAAATAAATGCAGACAAACACAATATACTTCGACCAGGGCGTGACAGTATGTGTAGAGAAGCGATAAAGAGACATTAAAAGATCTGTCATATCAATCCTGCAACAAACATTGGTAGAAATGGGTGTAATTGTAAGTGTGTGAGTTTGACTTGGCGACAGGGAGAATGTGCAAGACAGAAATGGGAGAAACTTTACATGACTCATCACACAATATGTTAATTGCTTAAAAGTTTTAATGGAAAATATAATAGTTATATTTTCAGGGTCATATAAAGGTGCAATCATTTTTGACTAATTAGCGATGGAAATAATTAGCTAATACAGAAAAAAGACTACCATTAGAAGCCAACACACACAGCAAGCTACCAGATACCATTAAATACACAACAATTATTTAATTGTACTGCAGTTTTACGGCATTTTGACAGCAGTGAATTTTTCTGTTTCGTAACAAGAAAAACACTGGCATGGCCTGTAGTAAAAGCAAAAGCATTTACAGCTTTGGAGATTCTCTACATTGGGGATCATCTCTGATAGCTATAGGACCGCAGAGACTGTCACAAATTTCTGCTTTTAATTACATAGCAAATTCAATGACTTGGAGGTGAAATACATTACATTACCAAAAGTTTTACATGACTACTCGTTGAACATCTCATTCTAAAATCATGACCATCAATATGGAGCTGGTTCCCCCTTTGCTGCTATAACGGCCTCCACTCTTCAGGGAAGGCTTTCCACTAGATGTTGGAACATTGCTGCGGGGACTTGCTTCCATTCAGCCATAAGAGCATTAGTGAGGTCAGGCACTGATGTTGGGCGACTAGACGTGGCTCACAGTCGGCGTTCCAATTCATCCCAAAGGTCTTCAATGCGGTTAAAGTCAGGGTTCTGTGCAGGACAGTCAAGTTCTTCCACGCCGATCTCGACAAACCATGTGGCTGAAATAGCCCGAATCCAAGGCCTCCTGAGTGGCGCAGCGGTCTAAGGCGCTGTAGTGAGGCGTCACTACAGACCCTGGTTCGATCCTGGGCTGTGTCACAGCTGTACCATAACCCGGGAGACCCATTAGGCAGCGAAAGAGGTACGGACTGTTGGTGCGAGTATGGATGACAAAAGGCAGAATGTGGTACCGTTTACAAGGAATTTATTCGGTCGCACAGTAATATGGGGAAAAGGGGCTGGACGGAACCAAAGCAAAGAAAGTAAATGTCAAAGCCCCCCTCTCCTATCTAACCTGCCTACCCACTACCTATCTAACTTAGCAACACCTAGTGCGCTAGGTTTGATTTGATTTGAAGAAGCAGTGAGGCTTGGCAGGGTCATATTTCGGGGGACGCATGGCTCTCAACCTTCGCCTCTCCCATACAGGAGTTGCAGCGATAGGACAACAATGTAACTACCAATTGGAAATCCTGAAACTGGGGAGAAATAGGGGTCAAATGTAATAATAATATGTTTTTTACATTTTTATAAAGAACAATTGGTGAATCCATTAATTTTAAGGGGTGTTCACGTACTTTTGTAAATTGGTATTTCATCACCTGCTGAATAAAAACCTCAAATGGCCCTATTCCTGAAAAAGTTAATCGGGCCGGATAAGCTTACGTGTACTCGGCCTGAGTACCAGTAGCCGGAGTCCAGAGTAATATGACTCTGCCGGACTCTGCCGGCCTGCATGAAGCCCCCCGTGTTGATTGGGTACAGCATGCCACGAGATCCTAACCCACTTTGGTGCGCTCTGCTAGCTGTTGTTTTCCAAGTTTGCGATACAGAATCATGCAAACCCTGCTGAAAAAGAACATTACTGAAATGTTTATAATTGTAAATGTTCTAGTGTGTTATATACAGTTGAAGTTGGAAGTTTACATACACTTAGGTTGGATTCATTAAAACTTATTTTTCAACCACTCCACAAATTTCTTGTTAACAAACTATAGTTTTGGCAAGTCAGTTAGAACATCTACTATGTTTATGACAAGTAATTTTTCCAACAATTGTTTACAGACAGATAATTTCACTTATAATTCACTGTATCACAATTCCAGTGGGTCAGACGTTTGCATACACCAAGTTGACTGGGCCTTTAAACAGCTTGGAAAATTCCAGAAAATGATGTCATGGCTTTAGAAGCTTCTGATAGGCTAATTGAAATAATTTGAGTCAACTGGAGGTGTACCTGTGGATGTATTTCAAGGCCTACCAGTGCCTCTTTGCTTGACATCATGGGGAAATCAAAAGAAATCAGCCAAGACCTCAGAATCTTGGGGGAAATTTCCAAACGCCTGAAGGTACCACATTCATCTGTACAAACAATAGTATGCAAGTATAAACAGCATGGGACCACGCATCTCTAAAACCTCCATAAAAAAGCCAGACTACGGTTTGCAGCTGCACATGGGGACAACGATCGTACTTTTTGGAGAAATGTTCTCTGGTCTGATGAAACAAAAATAAAACCGTTTGGCCATAATGACCATTGTTATGTTTGGAGGAAAAAGGGGGATGCTTGCAAGCTGAAGAACACCATCCCAACTGTGAAGCATGGGGGTGGCAGCATCACTTCACGCATGTACTTCACAAAATAGATGGCTTCATGAGGAATTAAAAATGATGTGGATGTATTGAAGCAACATCTAAAGACATCAGTCAGGAAGTTAAAGCTTGGTCACAAATGGGTCTTCCAAATTGACAATGACCCCAAGCATACTTCCAAAGTTGTGGCAAAATGGCTTAAGGACAACAAGGTCCTTAACAACCCATATGGGATTGGCCATCACAAAGCCCTGACCTCAATCCTATAGAAAATGTGTGGGCAGAACTGAAAAAGCATGTGCTAGCAAGGAGGCATACAAACCTGACTCAGTTACACCAGCTCTGTCAGGAGGAATGGGCCAAAATTCACCCAACTTATTGTGGGAAGCTTGTGGAAGAATACCCTAAACGTTTGACCCAAGTTAAACCATTTAAAAGCAATACACTCAATTAGTATTTGGTAGCATGTAAACTTCTGTCGCACTGGGAATGTGATGAAAGAAATAAAAGCTGAAATATATCATACTCTCTGCTATTATTCGGACATTTCACATTCTTAAAATAAAGTGGTGATCCGAACTGACCTAAGACAGGGAATTTTTACTGGGATTAAATGTCAGGAATTGTGAAAAACTGAGTTTAAATTATGTATTTATGTATTTGGCTATGGTGTATTTAAACTTTAGACTTCAACTGTACAATGGGTGCATGCCCCACAAACCCTTTGTACATGGTAATATAGATTAGTGTCTGTTAATTAAGTAGCATTTAGATAACTGGCCAGATTTCAACAACAAAAACAATATCAACCAAAATAAGACGTATTTTTCAATGATGTCAAAATCTGGGCGTGATTAGGTTAGAAGACGTTCCGACCAGATTTGAACCTGTAAAAAGTACAAAACATTTAATGGAATAGCAGGGACTGTGAGGACACATGCACACACAAATACAGACACACACACACACTCTTTTTTGTTGTTTTGTTCGTATTATTAAAAAAATAACAAAATTGTATTGGTTTTATTATGTTGTATTTTAAAATGTGTGTGACTGTCCTAGTCTATCAGTGTACCAGTGTTCTGTTACACCAGGAAGAGTAGCTACTGCCACAAACAAATGCTACTGCACATGCAAATATCTCAATAGGCTCTGTACAATAGACCTCCAAGGCTGGGGGAGTTTCAATATCGGGCTCCGTGTTAGAAGTGAACGTAGTGCACTCTTCATGCTTGCTCACAGGGGGGACTCTGAAGAAAGTGAGGATGACAGAGAAAGACAGAGCAGAGGAGTGTATGGGGATCTCCTCGTCGGAGGCTAGCCATGGGTGATTCTCGGTGAAAGCCTATTTGTGGATGAAAGTGCAGCAACCCTGGAGTCCACTCGCATAGAGAGGCACAGAGATGTGAGGCCAGTGATTAAGGAGGCGTGAGGGCAGGACAGCCCTTTAATTTGGACTGAGGGGAGTGGGGGCCGTCTCTGGTGTATCTGTAGCAGACAATGGCGATTACCTTCCTCTTTATCTGGCGGAGAGGGGGTTTTGAGAGAGCAATCTGAGGAGCAGAGGAAATGGCACGACACAGGATTAGTTGCACAACAGGATGGTAAATTAAATGTTGGAGATGAAAGAATGAGCCTCTGACATGCATCAATAGAGAGCATTCGCTGAATTCTAATAACAGCAGCCGAGGAGAAATACCTGCAGAGATTAGTGGGAGAGAGGGAGAGAGATGGGGAGAGATGAGGAAGGGAGAGGGAGAGGGAGAGAGATGGGGAGAGATGGAGGAAGGGAGAGGAGAGAGATGGGGAGAGATGGAGAGAGATGGGGAGAGATGGAGGAAGGGAGAGGGAGAGAGATGGGGAGAGATGGAGGAAGGGAGAGGGAGAGAGATGGGGAGAGATGGAGGAAGGGAGAGGGAGAGAGATGGGGAGAGATGGAGGAAGGGAGAGGGAGAGAGATGTGGAGAGAGGGAGTAAGGGAGAGGGAGAGAGATGGGGAGAGATGGAGGAAGGGAGAGGGAGAGAGATGGGGAGAGATGGAGGAAGGGAGAGGGACAGGGGAAATACACAATACAATAAATGACTTTGGGTGTCTGATGTCATGTGACAACCCATAGCAGGGAGCAACAAGGTGTGTGTGTCTCTGGCTGCCAAACCGCTACAATAAACATCGGCACAACATTAACTCTTTAATTGTGTTGTAACTGACTGTTAGAACCTGTTAATATCTCAATGTTACGATAATAATAAGTAGGTACAGCTATGACCTTCGGCCCCCAGTCAGCACACCTGGAGACTTCTCTTTCTGAGACTGGAGGGGACGTGTCCCTCCATGTGCCCTCCTCCTCTCTATCCCTGCTCTGCCCTCATGACTCATCTTATTCTTCATGACAGAGCGTTAAGTGACTGCCACGAATTCTCTTCAGCCGTAAATGTGGCTTTCACCTATTTGACAGTGTTGACATCAAATCAAATCAAATCAAATTTATTTATATAGCCCTTCGTACATCAGCTGATATCTCAAAGTGCTGTACAGAAACCCAGCCTAAAACCCCAAACAGCAAGCAATGCAGGTGTAGATGCACGGTGGTTAGGAAAAACTCCCTAGAAAGGCCAAAACCTAGGAAGAAACCTAGAGAGGAACCAGGCTATGTGGGGTGGCCAGTCCTCTTCTGGCTGTGCCGGGTAGAGATTATAACAGAACATGGCCAAGATGTTCAAATGTTCATAAATGACCAGCATGGTCAAATAATAATAAGGCAGAACAGTTGAAACTGGAGCAGCAGCACGGCCAGGTGGACTGGGGACAGCAAGGAGTCATCATGTCAAGTAGTCCTGGGGCATGGTCCTAGGGCTCAGGTCCTCCGAGAGAGAGAAAGAAAGAGAATTAGAGAGAGCATATGTGGGGTGGCCAGTCCTCTTCCGGCTGTGCCGGGTGGAGATTATAACAGAACATGGCCAAGATGTTCAAATGTTCATAAATGACCAGCATGGTCGAATAATAATAAGGTAGAACAGTTGAAACTGGAGCAGCAGCACGGCCAGGTGGACTGGGGACAGCAAGGAGTCATCATGTCAGGTAGTCCTGGGGCATGGTCCTAGGGCTCAGGTCCTCCGAGAGAGAGAAGGAGAGAATTAGAGAACGCACACTTAGATTCACACAGGACACCGAATTGGACAGCAGAAGTACTCCAGATATAACAAACTGACCCCAGCCCCCGACACATAAACTACTGCAGCATAAATACTGGAGGCTGAGACAGGAGGGGTCAGGAGACACTGTGGCCCCACCCGAGGACACCCCCGGACAGGGCCAAACAGGAAGGATATAACCCCACCCACTTTGCCAAAGCACAGCCCCCACACCACTAGAGGGATATCTTCAACCCCCAACTTACCATCCTGAGACAAAGCTGAGTATAGCCCGCAAAGATCTCCGCCATGGCACAACCCAAGGGGGGGGGGGCGCCAACCCAGACAGGATGACCACATCAGTGAATCAACCCACTCAGGTGAAGCACCCCCTCCAGGGACGGCATGAGAGAGCCCCAGTAAGCCAGTGACTCAGCCCCTGTAATAGGGTTAGAGGCAGAGAATCCCAGTGGAAAGAGGGGAACCGGCCAGGCAGAGACAGCAAGGGTGGTTCGTTGCTCCAGAGCCTTTCCATTCACCTTCCCACTCCTGGGCCAGACTACACTCAATCATATGACCCACTGAAGAGATGAGTCTTCAGTAAAGACTTAAAGGTTAATAATAATAATAATAATATATCCCATTTAGCAGACGCTTTTGTCCAAAGCGACTTACAAGTCGGCTGGGGCCACTACTTTTGCATATGGGTGGCCCCAGTGGGAATCGAACCCACGACGCTTGGCGTTGCAAGCGCCATGCTCTACCGACTGAGCCACACAGGACCCCAAGGTTGAGACCGAGTTTGCGTCTCTGACATGGGTAGGCAGACCGTTCCATAAAAATGGAGCTCTATAGGAGAAAGCCCTGCCTCCAGCTGTTTGCTTAGAAATTCTAGGGACAATTAGGAGGCCTGCGTCTTGTGACCGTAGCGTACGTGTAGGTATGTACGGCAGGACCAAATCAGAGAGATAGGTAGGAGCAAGCCCATGTAATGCTTTGTAGGTTAGCAGTAAAACCTTGAAATCAGCCCTTGCTTTGACAGGAAGCCAGTGTAGGGAGGCTAGCACTGGAGTAATATGATCAAATTTTTTGGTTCTAGTCAGGATTCTAGCAGCCGTATTTAGCACTAACTGAAGTTTATTTAGTGCTTTATCCGGGTAGCCGGAAAGTAGAGCATTGCAGTAGTCTAACCTAGAAGTGACAAAAGCATGGATTAATTTTTCTGCATCATTTTTGGACAGAAAGTTTCTGATTTTTGCAATGTTACGTAGATGGAAAAAAGCTGTCCTTGAAATGGTCTTGATATGTTCTTCAAAAGAGAGATCAGGGTCCAGAGTAACGCCGAGGTCCTTCACAGTTTTATTTGAGATGACTGTACAACCATTAAGATTAATTGTCAGATTCAACAGATTCAACAGAAGCCCAGTCAAAACTGTTCGCTGCTCTGGCCCCCCAATGGTGGAACAAACTCCCTCACGACGCCAGGACAGCGGAGTCAATCACCACCTTCCGGAGACACCTGAAACCCCACCTCTTCAAGGAATACCTAGGATAGGATAAGTAATCCTTCTCACACCCCCCTCCCCCTTAATGATTTAGATGCACTATTGTAAAGTGGCTGTTCCACTGGATGTCAGAAGGTGAATTCACCAATTTGTAAGTCGCTCTGGATAAGAGCGTCTGCTAAATGACTTAAATGTAAATGTAAATGTAAGATCTCTTTGTTTCTTGGGACCTAGAACAAGCATCTCTGTTTTGTCCGAGTTTAAATGTAGAAAGTTTGCTGCCATCCACTTCCTTATGTCGGAAACACATGCTTCTAGCGAGGGCAATTTTGGGGCTTCACCATGTTTCATTGAAATGTACAGCTGTGTGTCATCCGCATAGCAGTGAAAGTTAACATTATGTTTTCGAATAACATCCCCAAGAGGTAAAATGTATAGTGAAAACAACAGCGGTCCTAAAACGGAACCTTGAGGAACACCGAAATTTACAGTTGATTTGTCAGAGGACAAACCATTCACAGAGACAAACTGATATCTTTCCGACAGATAAGATCTAAACCAGGCCAGAACTTGTCCGTGTAGACCAATTTGGGTTTCCAATCTCTCCAAAAGAATGTGGTCAAACTTTGACATGGTCAAACTGGGCATGTGTAGCAGATGGTGGGATCTGTAAAACTCACTCCTCAGCCTGATGTGCCGTCCCTTGTGCCATTGAAGGCCATTTTCGGTGGAGCAATGGGTTGGATTGCTTTAAGTGTGACTATTACACATGCACATTTTATACATAGTTAAGACAAACTTCAAGTGACTGTTACAACCTCTAAAACCCACCCAGATTAACCACATCAAAATCCTTGCCAATAGTGAAAGTTATCAGTCCAATGCAACATAATAGGCATCTGCAAACAAACAACTAATAATACCCATCTCATTTACAGTACTATATGTTCCTTCATTAGCGACAAACACTTGACACGGTAACCATAAACAGACTCATTAGTCTAGATTCTTCTGATTGGCAGGTATTACTGAGAAATATAGGGAATTAAAGAGGAAAAAGAGAAAGACATAATGAGAGAGAGAAGAGGAGATGGAGATGGAGAGAATAGAGGCGGCTGATACAGCGATGACAGCTGACAAGCCTGGCAGGAGTGAGAGACAGAGGAGAGGAGAGCGGCCCAGAGATGATTCTATCAAAGTGTTGCTTTATCAGTCTTATTACTACACTGAGGCAGGAAGATGAAGAGGGAAGATGAAGAGGGAACATGAAGAGGGGTTTGCCTGAATCTCAGCTACAATGGAGGGGGGGGGGGAAAGCACACTTACAAGCACTATCAGCCATAAATATCAAATCAGCTCTCGCTGCACCTAATCCTGCTAGACAGACAGACAGACAATGCTGTTGATTCCGTTAACCTGTGGTCAGGCATACACCTACCGTCACGTGTTTGTATGCCCACAGACACTCACACACGCCTACCTATATACAAATAGATGGGGGCCGTTTCTCTTCTGTAGGTGATGGTTATTCTCTGCTTATATGGTTATATAGATGTTATTCAGTGTGTGTTGTGCTTTATGCGTCCACTGTCGTGTGTTGTGGTGTTGGCCAGATAGGCCACCTATCTCAGGAGCCATGCCGCCACACATTGTGCTCTATGACCCCACTGAACACCCACGTGTTCTCACAGCCATGTCAGCAGTAGCGGTGGTGGAAGGACATCCTTGCCTTGTCTTGGATGCCACTTGGCAGACAGAAAAGGACACAGCCAACTTCATTATCCCACAATAACAGGCTAATTAATGTGTTTGTTAGCAACAAATCACAGTACAACAGACAGCATGTCCCTGTCCTGTTTTGAGCATCTTAATTACTTCCTCCCTCTCTCACCCTCTCTCTGTTGCCGCTGCTGCTGTTGTTATTTTGCATATAAAAGGCAACATCTAATTGTCTGGTCTATAAATATTCAGCATGCAATTAGCATCCTGTCCTGCCTTTGCGCAGCGTTATCAAATCGCTGTTTGGAGCGCGGTGCGGAGCGTACACTCAATTCTCTGTATCTAATGGGAGTTTGATAGCAGCACAGACCCTTTTGCTTTCCTTTAACTCTTCCGGTTAGCTTTGAGCAACGAGCACATCCGCACCGCACTTGAGAGAGGGAGAAGGCCAGGGTTAATGCGGCACAGATGATACCTCTGGAGGAGGCTGAGGTGCGTTGAGCATGGAGTGCTAAAGGTCGTCTCACTGATCTACTCTGTCTCTGATGAGACGGGGAGCATGACAGTATATCAAACTGCTGAGCCTGAGGCTATGCCGCTGTGGCTGCCTTTCCACATGGGCTGTTTAACTACATGAACTCCCAAAGCAGATTAAGTAAATACTTGAGCAACTCAACTTTTGACTTGAATTTTAAAAGGCAATGCTCCCACGTTCGCACCCAATGGGCACACACTGATTTAATCGACGTTACTTCCATGTCATTTCAATGAAATTACGTTGACCCAATGTGGAATAGACATTGAATTGACGACTGTGCCCAGTGGGCAGAGACTGCATTCGCGGTAAACGTTGCATACCACATGCCGGCTCAATACGAAATTACTTTTACATTTCAATCGCGCTGTACTAGTACTGAACAGCGATGCATATTGAATCGAGCCCTTAAAAATATTGTTTTGCTAGATTTTTAAAAGTATCTCTTAGAAGCTGGGAATTGTGAACTATTACCATCCCCCACTGGCATTGTCCTGTACAGTGAGGGCATCAAGGAAAATAAGAAGTAGGAGGAGCTTGAGAAAGGAGTGTTCTAGGCCAGAATAGGCTGCCACACTCCACCTCACTTAGAATCAAAGGGATGGAGAAAGACAAGGAGAAGAGGAGAGAGGGGTGGTGGGAGGCTGAAGAAGGGAGACTTCACGAATGATTGCAGCCCAGTTTGAGCTGCTAAAGTGCAGACGTGAGCCTCTTTCATCTCCCTTCGGGGTCACTGTCCATGGAGGGAATGAACCTGTCATCTCACTCTCATTTTGCCACACCAACCTATCCCACTCCCCAACCTTCCCACATTTTCCCCCATGCTTCATCCCCCAGCCGCCCAGTTGACCTCTGCCAAGGGCTGGGAAGGAGCAGCACTATGCTATGGGCAGCAGAGTGTGACGGCATCACACAGGCCCTGGCAGGCCGCAGAGAGGCAGAGGCCCCATTCACCCCGACTGAGATCAGGGGAACCATGGAGAGAGGCACTTTGGGAAAAGTCACACTGACTTTTGGGGAAGGCCCAAAAAATTGCAGAGTGGAGAAAAATGTGGAACAGGGGGATGGAGAGTCAGTGAGAGAAAGGATGAGAGGAAACAGAAGATGGACCAGAGGAGGAACAATAAAGGAAGCAGTTGAGGAAAAAATCAGAGAAGCCCAAGAGTAAAGAAAATGTAGAAAAACGGTGGAGAGGCATCGTTAAGGAAACCTAAATCATGAAAGGAATACACAGAGAATAGAAGAGGTGGAGTCTGAGTTGAGGGAGTCTGTGCTGACCCCTGACTGGCTGGAAATTCTAGCTGGAGCCTAGAGGTTTGTTAGAGGCAGTATCCACAGGGCTCCTAATTGGGACGAATGGGGCCATGTAGTCTGGTCTGGTCTGGAGAGAGAGGAGAGGGGAGTCAACCGCGAGAGAGATTTCAGTGGTGAAGGGAGCTTTCCAAGTCACATGAAAGTTTGTGAGGATGAATGTACTGTAATTAGATTAATAAGTAGCTTAATTTATTGCAGCAGAGGATATCAGTTGCTCCACATTAGAGGCAGGCCAGAAGATTAGCCCTGATCGGAGTTTCCAAAACACGATTAACCCCCCCAACACAAAGAGCAGGCACTTTCACAGGTTCCTACCCAAAGGCCCCGGGATTAGATTAACATGTTGAATAATCAGCAGTGGCCCTGCATGTTCCTCTCAACGCTGCACTGGTCGGGGGGAGAACTGCAGAAACCTATGTTTCCCTGTGTTTCCCTTTAGCCAGCAGTATACGACCATGCATCCCACTGCTGACTTGGCTCTGAATCTAAGCAGGGTTGGTCCTGATCGGTCCCTAGATGGGAGACCAGATACTGCTGGAAGTGGTGTTGGAGGGCCAGTAGAAGGCACTCTTTCCTCTGGTCAAAAGAAAATAGCCCAATGCCCCAGGACAGTGAAGGGGACATTGCCCTGTGTAGGGTGCCGTCTTTTGGATGGGACATTAAACGAGTGTCCTAACTCTCTGTGGTCACTAAAGATCCCATGGCACTTATTGTAAGAGTAGGAATCCCTGGTTAACCCTGGTGTCCTGGCTAAAATTCCCAATCTGGCCCTCATACCATCACGGTCACCTAATCATACCAAGCTTCAAATTGGCTCATTCATCCCCCATCCTTTACCCTGTAACTATTCCCCAGGTGGTAGCTGTAAATGAGAATGCGTTCTTAATCAATTTACCTGGTAAAATAAGGGTTAAATAAAATGTAAATGCCCTGTGTTTCTATGCTGCCTTGTATTTCCCTATGTTGCCATGTGCCATATGGTTCAACACACTGTACACCTTTCTGAGACTTCACATTCTCCACACTGCTTCTTGTTCCTTGTTCCGTGCTCCATGTATCCCTCTCCCCCTCCCATGTAAAACCTTGTCACTTTGAGTAATGACAAATGCATAATGAATGAATAATAATGAGTTACTAACAGTCTCTAATCAACCAATTCCGTTAAGAACCTTTAACAAATACACCCCCAGTGACAGCTGACTAAGGAGTCAATCCCAGTCAATCACTGAGTTGGTGAGTGTGTGGCCACTAAATAGGCTGGTTAACCGGTGGCCCTCTGGGACAAACAGCTTCATGGCTAATTGATTGTCTCCTCCAGAATGCCAATAAAGACCTCAGCATATGTTCCCCACAGTCCCTGACACATGCGGAATGAATGCAGCTTTCCTCTCCTCACTAAGTTTTAAATCAATTGATAATTTACTTCCTGTACATTCAACCTTTAAAAAAATAACACAACTGGCCTTAAGCCAAGAACTTTACAGAGTAGGCCATTTAAGGTAGGAGGGTGATGTGTATAATGCCACATACTGGTGAAGTATTCTTCAGGGATACCTCTTGGGTTGGCCAAACAAGCACACCTCTCATGATGGCTGAATTCTATGGTGTTCATGGACAGCATTGAGGTATCCATGCAATTCTGAGCCCGCATCTGTTTTACTACAGACATAACAAGTCAATCATCTTGCATTCACATGTCCCAGTCTGAAAAGGAGATCTAGAGATCCAGTCATTAATATGTACCCCTTGTTCACCAGCTAATGTTTATAAATTGCTCAGCTGTTGCCACCTTGCCAGAAAGACAAGCCCTGTTTACCCTTGAAAGCCGGTAACTTTTACATTTCCTGCTGCTGTGCCGCCACCGTGTACCGATTATCTCGTGTGACTATGCAGCTCCATGGATTGGTGATAATATTCGCAGAGTCAACATGTTCCACAGACTGAACCCACTGGCTGGTGCAGGCCCCCACCCCTCCCCCTGACCCCCATCCACTCAGGCCACTGACATACCTTGGTGGGGTCTACAGAAGCTGGGGGGAGGGTTTACAGAAGCTGGGGGGTCTACAGAAGCTGGGGATGCTGGGGGGGTCTACACTGAATACGAGGCATTGGTCTCTCTCTCTCTGTGTGCATGTGTGTGTGTGGAGATCTGCAAGTCACACACACTCACACAGTCCTTTGTGATTAACATACTCTGCGCCAGCTACTTCACACACACTGGGTGGAAGCACCTCACACTCACTCTGACCCTCTCTATCCCTTTCATCCAGGTACCTTAACTACACACCTGTTGTATAGCCCTGTTTTTGGTATCAGAAAACAGAGAAAATAGTCAACCTAATGAAAAATACAATTCAAGACAGAACACAAAAATCAGGTGTGTAATAGTTATTCAACAAGGTTGAAACATGTGAACACTGCCACTAAGCATCAGAACATTTTGAGTAGAAGGATATGTTTCAAGGTTTTATGTCACGTGCACAAGTACAGTGAAATGCCTTTCTCGCAAGCTCCAAACCCAACAATGCAGTAATCAATATCAATGTAGCACTAAAAATACCATGAGCTAGTACAAAAACTCACAACAAATAAAAATAAGAACACGAAAAAGTAAGAAGCTATACACACATGGTCAGTTCTAATACCATATCGGGTAAATTAACTGTCAGCAGTCAGTTATCAGTCCAAATAGCCTCATCCATCTGTTTCTGATCCACTCCTATGCAAACCTCTATAATACACCTCAAGTTCTTTATTCTACTATATTAGTTCAAATATAGTCCTTTGAGTAGAAATAAAGCTTAAAGGGGCTTTGTAAAGTTGTATCTCAAACTTAAAGTACCATGTATGGCATCAGATAGGGAGATTTAAAGGGGTGGATATAAGTGTGAAAAGGTAAGGTACTTACCCTGGGAGGACCACAATTTCCTGGGGTGAGAAGTAGGTGAGAATGGGAAGTTGTGGCTTGAGTGCAAACTGTCAGTTGCCATGTTATACCATTGTCCCAGGAAAGGAAAGGAGTGGCTCTAAAAGCTTCACATTGGCACAACATCACATTCTGACCAGAGAGAGAAGATACCAAGACAGCTAAACCAGTGTCTTTGTGTCAGCCTCCTCCTATGTGTGCATATCAGTGGCGGTTGATGCCGTTTAAGATGAGGGAAGATGATTTTAAAATGATTTGATGAGAATGGCCTTATTTCTATTACAGTATATTGGATGACTATCATTCATATTACGTTAATCCAGCTCAATGTAACATTGATCCGTTTAATCTACTATATGATACTCTAATTTTGAGGTTGCTACAACCCAACCTACGAATTAAAGTTTACAATGTAGGTGCACAGGTCGAGAGAAATTACAGTAAACAAGGTGACAGACAGTGACACATTCAGAACCACCTTCTACTCTCTTGCCTTTATCTAACTGATCTAGCTGACAAATTCAGTTATGTTTATCCCCATTTTGTTCCTTTTTCTTCTGTTAAAGAAACGTTTTTCAGCAGAATTGACAGAATGAATACAACCCTTGATCACACGCAAACACAGACCGAGCAGCCACATGTAAATAGCATGATCACTTTGCCTGTTGTATATATATAATTCCTTCTCGCATCTACAATCTCTCCTCCTATCACCTCTTCCCTTTGCTAGTGAACTTCAGTGCACAATACAACAGCTGTCTGTGACCAGGTGAAAAAACCTTTCCAAGCCAAGCCTTCATACCTTAAACGCTAACCGCTACACATGGCCTACATTGTTTTTACCATATTAACGTCATAGTCAACATATCTACTTGAACTAACGAGGTAGTAAACCCGCTACAATCATGCAGTAGTGTACAGAAAGCAATTTAGCAGTTCCACCGGGCCCCGGTGGAATGGTTCCAGTGTTGGATCGCCAGCCAGCTAGCTAACAGAGCATCCCTCTGGTTTAACCTGGTGTTTGAGTAGGCCAAGCTAAAGAGCTGCATTCACTAGCCAGGTACAGCGCCTTCAAATAGTATTCAGACCCCTTGACTTTTTCCACATTTGGTTACGATACAGCCTTATTCTAAAATTGATTAAATAGAAAATGTTCATCATCAATCTAAACACAATACCCCATAATGACAAAGTGAAAACAAGTTTTTGGAAATGTTTGTCAATGTATTAAACATTTTAAACTGAAATACCTTATTTACATAAGTATTCAGACCCTTTGCTCTTATACTCGAAATTGAATCCTTTTTCCATTGATCATCCTTGAGATGTTTCTACAACGTGATTGGAATCCAAATTTGGTAAATTCAATTGATTGGACATGATTTGGGAAGGCACACCCCTGTCTATATAAGGTCACACAGTTGACAGCGCATCTCAGAGCAAAAACCAAGCCATGGGGTTGAATGAATTGTCCATAGAGCTACGAGACAGGAGTGTGTCAAGGCACAGATCTGGGGACGAGTACCTAAACATTTCTGCAGCACTGTAGTTCCCCAAGAACACAGTGGCTTCCATCATTGTTAAATGAAAGAAGTTTGGAACCACCAAGACTCTTCTTACAGCTGGCCGCCGGGCCAAACTGAGCAATCGGGGGAGAAGAGCCTTGGTCAGGGAGATGATCAAGAACCTGATGGTCACTCTGACAGAGCTCCATAGTTCCTCTGTGGAGATAGGAGAAGCTTCCAGAAGGACAACAATCTCTGCAGCACTCCACCAATCAGGCCTTTATGGTACAGTGACCAGACGGAAGGCTCTCCTCAGTAAAAGGCACATGACAACCTGCTTGGAGTTTGCCAAAAGGCACCTAAAGATTCTCGCACCATGAGAAACAAGATTCTCTGGTCTGATGAAACCAAG
This sequence comes from Oncorhynchus masou masou, assembly GCF_036934945.1. NCBI lineage: Eukaryota > Metazoa > Chordata > Actinopteri > Salmoniformes > Salmonidae > Oncorhynchus > Oncorhynchus masou. The sequence continues at coordinate 28,331,427 of NC_088243.1, read as the reverse complement.
ATTGAACTTGGATGTACCTGTGGATTTATTTCAAGGCCTACCTTCAAACTCAGTGCCTCTTTGCTTGACATCATGGGAAAATCAAAAGAAATCAGCCAAGACCTCAGAAAATAAATTCTAGACCTCCTCAAATCTGGTTCATCCTTGGGAGCAATTTCCAAATGCCTGAAGGTACCACGTTCATCTGTACAAACAATACTATGCAATGCTAAACACCATAAACACCAAAAAAGGGAGGCTTGTAAGCCAAAGAACACCATCCCAACAGTGAAGCACGGGGGTGGAAGCATCATGTTGTGGGGGTGCTTTGCTGCAGGAGGGACTGGTGCACTCCACAAAATAGATGGCATCATGAGGAATTAAAAATTATGTGGATATATTGAAGCAACATCTCTAAACGTCAGGAAGTTAAAGCTTGGTCGCAAATGGGTCTTCCAAATTGACAATGACCCGAAGAATACTTCCAAAGTTTTGTCAAAATGGCTTAAGGACAACAAAGTTAAGGTATTGGAGTGGCCATCACAAGCCCTGACCTCAATCCCATAGAAAATGTGTGGGCAGAACTGAAAAAGCGTGTGCGAGCAAGGAGGCATACAAACCTGACTCAGTTACACCAGCTCTGTCAGGAGGAATGGGCCAAAATTCACCCAACTTATTGTGGGAAGCTTGTGGAAGGTTACCCAAAACATTTTACCCAAGTTAAACCATTTAAAGGTAATGCTTCCAAATACTAATTGAGTGTATGTAAACTTCTGACCCACTGGGAATGTGATGAAAGAAATAATTTTGACATTTCAAAATAAAGTGGTGATCCTAACTGACCTAAGACAGGGAATGTTTACTAGAATGAAATGTCAGGAATTGTGAAAAACTGAGTTTAAATGTATTTGGCTAAGGTGTATGTAAACTTCCATCATCAACTGCATGTAAATGTGATATTTCAGTTTTTACATTTGAATACATTTGCAAAAATGTATTAAATACCTGTTTTTGCTTTGTCATTATGGGGTATTTTGGGGTAGATTGATGAAGGGAAAAAACAATTTAATCAAGTTTAGAATTAGGCTGGAGCGTAACAAAATGTGGGAAAAGTCAAGGGGTCTGAATGCACTGAAGTGAAAGTAAAAAAATATAGACTACCTGTTAAAAGTTTTAGAACACCTACTCATTCTATATACATATATATATATATCTTTTTAACCATTTTCTACATTGTGAAGTTATCAAAACTGTGAAATAACACATGGAATCGTGTAGTAGCCCAAAAAGTGTTAAACAGATTCTTCATAGTAGCCATCCTTGCCTTGATAACAGCTTTGCACACTCTTGGCATTCTCTCAACCAGCTTCATGAGTTCGTCACCTGGAATGGATTTTAATTAACAGGTGTGGGTTGTTAAGTTAAGTTGTGGAACTATTTTCCCTCTTAATGCTTTTGAGACAATCAGTTGTGTTGTTGCAAAGTCGGGGTGGAATACAGAAGATAGCCCTATTTGGTAAAAGACCAAGTCCATATTATGGCAAGAACAAATAAGCAAAGAGAAATTACAGTCCATCATTACTTTGAGACATGACGGTCAGTCAATACAGAAAAGTTCAAGAACTTTGAGCGTTTCTTCAAGTGCAGTCACAAAAACCATCAAGCGCTATGATGAAACTGGCTCTCATGAGAACCGCCACAGGAATGGAAGACCCAGAGTTACCTCTGCTGCAGAGGATAAGTTAATTAGAGAGTTACCAGCCTCAGAAATTGCAGCCAAAATAAATGCTTCACAGAGTTCAAGTAACAGACACATCTCAAAATCAACTGTTCATAGGAGACTGTGTGAATCAGGCCTTCCTGGTCGAATTGCTGCAAAGACACCACTACTAAAAGACACTAATAAGAAGAAGAGACTTGCTTGGGCCAAGAAACATGAGCAATGGACATTAGACCAGTGGATATTTCTTTGGTCTGAGATTTTTGGTTTGAGATTTTTGGTTCCAATCGCCATGTCTTTGTGAGACATGGTGCGCATGAGCGGATGATCTCCGCATGTATATTTCCCACCATAAAGCACGGAGGAGGTGTTATGGTGAGGGGGGGGCTTTTCTGATGACACTGTCTGTGTCACTGTTTATTTAGAATTCAAGGCACACTTAACCAGCATGGTTACCACTGCATTCTGCAGCGATATGCCATCCCATCTGGTTTGGGCTGAGTGGGACTATAATTTGTTTTTCAACAAGACAATGACCCAACACACCTCCAGACTGTGTCGGGGCTATTTTATCAAGAATGAGAGTGGAGTACTGTATTTGATGACCTGGCCTCCAAAACAACCAAATTGAGATGGTTTGGGATGAGTCAGGCCGCAGAGTGAAGGAAAAGCAGCCAACAAGTACTCAGCATATGTGGGAACTCCTTCAAGACTGTTGGAAAAGTATTCCAGGTGAAACTGGTTGAGAGAACGCCAAGAGTGTGCAAAGCTGTCATCAAGGCAAAGGGTGGCTATTTGAAGAATCTCAATATAAAACATATTTTGATTAGATTAACACTTTTTTGGTTACTACATGATTCCATGTGTTATTTCATAGTTTTAATGTCTTCACTATTATTCTACAATGTAGAAAACATTTTAAATAAAGAAAAACCCTTGAATGAGTAGGTGTGTCCAAACTTTTGACTGGTAGTGTATATACAAAAGTTTGGGGTCACTTAGAAATTTCCTTGCGTTAATTTTTGTCCATTAAAATAACATCAAATTGATCAGAAATACAGTGTAGACATTTTTAATGTTGTAAATGACTATTGTAGCTGGAAACGGCAGACGTTTTATGGAATATCTACATAGGCGTACAGAGGCCCATTATCAGCAACCATCACTCCTGTGTACCAATGGCACGTTGTGTTCGCTAATCCAAATGTATCATTTTAAAAGGTTAATTGATCATTGGAAAACCCTTTTGCAATTATGTTCACACAGCTGAAAACTGCTGTTCTGATTAAAGAAGCAATAAAACTGGCCTTCTTTAGACTAGTTGAGTATTTGGAGCATCAGCATTTGTTGGCTCGATTACAAGCTCAAAATGTCCAGAAACAAAGAACATTATTTTGAAACTCGTCAATCTATTCTTGTTCTGAGAAATGAAGGCTATTCCATGTAAGAAATTGCCAAGAAACTGAAGATCTCGTATAGCGCTGCGAACTACTCCCTTCACAGAACAGCGCAAACTGTTTCTAACCAGAAAAGAAAGAGGAGTGGGAGGCCCCGGTGCACAACTGAGCAAGAGTACAAGTACATTAGAGTGTCTAGTTTGAGAAACAGACGCCTCACAAGTCCTCAACTGGCAGTTTCATTAAATAGTACCCGTCAAACACCAGTCTCAACGTCAACAGTGAAGAGGCGACTACAGGATGCCATGCAATACCCTGTGGACTGCGCTTAATTGGAGCCAAATTCCTCCTACAACAGGACAATGACCCAAAGCACAGCTCCAAACTATGCAATAACTATTTAGGGAAGAAGCAGTTAGCTGGTATTCTGTCTATAATGGAATAGCCATCACAGTCACCAGATCTCAAGGCTATTGAGCTGTTGTGGGAGCAGCTCGGCCGTATGGTACGTAAGAAGTGCCCATCAAGCCAATCCAACTTGTGGGAGGTGTTTCAGGAAGCATGGGGTGAAATCTCTTCTGATTACCTCAACAAATTGACAACTAGAATGCCAAAGGTCTGCAAGGCTGTAATTGAACAGTCGTGTATATTAGGAAATATATCTCTCTCTTTCTCTCTCTCGCGCTTCACAGTCGTTTTTGAATGAATTAATTTGTTCAAAACTGTTCAACTACTGTCTCTCTCTCTTTGTCAACTACTCACCACATTGAAGTCAATGTACCCAGAGGAAGACAGAAGCTAGCTGTCCTCTGGCTACGCCACGGTGCTACCCTACAGAGTGCTGCTGAGGCTACCATAGACCTTCAAGGCAAAACAATTACATTTACATTACATTTAAGTCATTTAGCAGACGCTCTTATCCAGAGCGACTTACAAATTGGTGAATTCACCTTCTGACATCCAGTGGAACAGCCACTTTACAATAGTGCATCTAAATCATTTAAGGGGGGGGGGGGTGAGAAGGATTACTTTATCCTATCCTAGGTATTCCTTGAAGAGGTGGGGTTGTAATCAATTATTTGGTGACGTGAATATATTTTGTATAGTTTTATCTGAAAAGGATATATTTTTTAAATGTTTCAATATTTACATTTTTATGAAATTCCCTCAAGATGGTCCTCCCCTTCCTCCTCTGAGGAGCCTCCACTAGTGCACATCTTACTATGGTTGACCAGGCTACTGTTACCTGCCAGTGGCCCCTCCACCTGTCCCAGTCTTACCTGTGCCAGCTCAGGCCCAGACCATCTGCGTAGGATCCCGGGAGTGGTCACTCACCACTGCCTCAACACATCACAGCACGTCACAGCCTCGCACTCTCTGCCCTCATGGTAGTTAGATAGCAGCTGCTCTGCTCTGTACAGAACAAGAAATGTCTCCTTGTGAACAAACAGGGAAAAAACAAATAAACCCGGGGGTTGATCAGGCCATGTGCAGTGTGCGGTGCACCCCAGCCCAGCTCCGCTCCGCTAGTCTTCGCCAGCAGCTCGCCTTTACCACGCAGCAATTAAAACCCCTGCCATCAGGCAGACAGCTGGCGGCCTTCCCACGGGAATGCCAATTAAGTTTGTAAAACATTTAGACAACAAAACTGTACAAGAGAAAGCATCACACCGAGGCAATCGTCCCCACAACTCCCTACAGTACTCACCATGACCTCCACTGGCCCCCCCCATCTGCAGCAGCCAACCGGAAATACCACCTCAACACACACATACCCTAGAGAACCAGGAATATGCTCACATAAATGCATGAATATTAAATCAAACACATTGATTTTGTCATTGTGATGTGCTGTAATAGTGAATTAAGTGTGTATGTTTTATTTATAAGTTGTGATACATAATTAAACATTTTACCGGTTTAATTGTAAACCATTTCTGAAAATGTCAATAATATTGTGTCTGTCAAGTAATGAATCTTAACATGATTTAGGTTAAATACAACTATTCACATATAACCTTTATCGTATAGCATGTTACACATGACCAGTGGCAATTTCAGCATGTAAATCTTGGTGGAGCAAACAAACAAACAAAAATATGTTGATGCATGCCAGCAAAGCCACTACACAACACTAAACAATACATTAATTGCACTATAATGGTGACAAGCGGTGCCCCACAAACTGTTAGGACCTACATAAAGCTGCACCAACAGCAGAGCTTTCTTTTCAGCACCATAGAGTGAATCCTTACCGCTGCTACACCTGGCTATCAACAGAGCCTTTTCTGGTAGTGAAACAGTTAATTCAGCTTCATTTATGGCCTTAAAAAAACGTAGCTGATATGTCTGACTTGCTTAAACAAATGTGGTTTCTACTGACAATTGAGATGTACAAACTATGGCATAAGGGGACGACAAGCGGATAAGAGGAAATCGGTAATTTCGATGAAGATATTAATGAGCGAGCGAGGACGGACGTAGTTGATATAACATTTTGTTCAGCAATTTTTAAATGTACAGCGACAGAATTCAAAACATGGGCTGTTCTTACAGTATTCTTCATGTACACCGAGTCAGAACTGCCGGATAAATAAAGGGGGCATATAAGCAGACAATGAAAGCTCTTACAATATTCATTGATTACATTTCTCTAAAACAGGCTATAGGCCACCTGTGCACCAGCAAGTCAGAAAAGTAGGCTAAGTTATGAGAAGGAAAGGGACCAAATTATTAGGGTGAGGCACGTGGGCTACTAACAGCTTACTACACAACATACACTTAGTATTACTTTCTTAGCTACAGTATACACATCTCCCTAGCATATTACATAATTTATGCAGCAGCATACAGTACATGTTTAGACTCACCTTGTTGTGCTGTGCTCACTTGAACAGGAAGGTGGCGTAGCTGTCATTCTTGTGTGCAAATTTTGTCATCAAACTTTGTCATCAAAGTCTGGCATTCTCTAGAGTTATGGCGCTTTAAAGACAACTGGGAACTCATTAATAAAACAAGGTTGAATCATGACGTCAGTGATCTTCAGGTTGAGCTCTAGAAAGAGGCCCGAGTTCCCGACCTGGAATTCCAAGTTGGATGACTGTTCAAAACACATTTTCCCAGTCGAAGCTAGTTTTTTTCAGAGTTCTCAGTTGTCTTGAAATCACTGAAGTCTGAGATTTCCCAGTTTCAAGTTTCCCGTTGTTTTGAACGCAGCAGAATCTTGCTGGATTGACATTATGGCCAATGTATTCAACCTTTAAGATTAAATTAGCCAAATCAAACCCTTATAACTCTGTTATTGTCTTTACATGCTTGCACCAACATTATCTTAGCCTATATTGTTGATCATTTGGCACTATTGAAAACTCAATACAATGCAAATCTTTTACCTAACTAATTTGATTCAAATCAACCCCCCGCTGCAGTGCTGACCTATTCAGACTACGTTGTGCACAGTGTTGAAATGGCCAGCCGTCTTACTCCCTGTCCTCGAACTAACGTAGTAACTGCGTCAAAAGAGTTTCCTCTTTCAAACAGGGAGCCCTTCCACACAGAATGAAACGGTTTTACAGTAAAATAACAAAAATGTAAACAACTCATTCACTCGTGCTGTATTCAACCGTTCCTTGCCCATTGTGTTGCATGTGAATGTTTAACCTTTAACGCTTGGAAAGGTGTCCCTTAAACGCAGACTTAGACCACACAGCCACTCCACTGAATAGCAGGCTAGTGATTGCTTTCCAATGCTTGCAGTTAGCCACTGATTCCTTCCAAACCACACATTGTTGAATTTGTGATTTCCAACTTGTTCTGTAATGTTTATGTCCAATGGCCAATTTATTTATAATTTCTTTTCATATGACAAGGATGGAAAAATATTTGGCAGTAGATTTTTGACTTGATTCATGATGATGAAAGTAAGATGTTGACATGATCAGTCCATTCAAAGCTACAGTAGATATAACGTTAAATAAAGTGTTTTCTCCAAAGGCGATGGTTGGGTCAGGCATCCTCCGAAACATAAAAAGCCTAACCACGCTTCTTAACACCAGTCTGCTTAACCCAGAAGCCAGCTGCACCAATCTGTCGGAGGAAACACCGTTCACCTGACGACCGAGGTCAGCCTGCGGGATCGTGGCTCGCCACAAGGAGTCGCTAGAGCGTGATGAGCCAACTAAACCCCCCCCCGGCCAAACCCTCCTCTAACCGTGATGACGCTGGACGAATTGTGAGCCGCCCTATGGGACTGCCGATCATGGGCCAGTTGTGATACAGCCCAGGATCAAACCCGGGTCTGTAATGATGCCTCTAGCACTGCGATGCAGTGCCTTAAGACCGCTTCACTACTCGGGAGGCCTGGTATAACATGTTTAGTGGGACTATCATTTGTTTTTCAACAGGACAATGACCGAAAACACACCTCCAGGCTGGGTAAGGGCTATTTGACTAAGAAAGAGAGTGATGGAGTGCTGCATCAGATGATCTGGCCTCCACAATCCCCCGACCTCAACCCAATTGAGATGGTTTGGGATGAGTTGGACTGCAGAGGAAAGGAAAAACAAGTGCTCAGCATATGTGAGAACTCCTTCGAGACTGTTGGAAAAGCATTTCAGGTGAAGCTGGTTGAGAAAATGCCAAGTGTGTGCAAAGCTGTCATCAAAGCAAAGGGTGGCTACTTAGAAGAATCTCAAACCTCAAATATATGTTTTATTTGTTTAACACTTCTGGTTACTAAATGATTTCATAGTTTTGATGTCTTCACTATTATTCTACAATGTAGAAAATAGTAAAAATAAAGAAAAACCCTTGAATGAGTAGGTGTGTCCAAACTTTGACTGGTATTGTATGTAAATATATGTATGTGTGTGTGTATATATATATATATATATATTATATATGTGTGTGTGTGTATATATATGTGTGTGTGTGTGTAATATATATTTAAATCAAATCAAATCAAATTTTATTTGTCACATACACATGGTTAGCAGATGTTAATGCGAGTGTAGCGAAATGCTTGTACTTCTAGTTCCGACAATGCAGTAATAACCAACAAGTAATCTAGCTAACAATTCCAAAACTACTACCTTATAGACACAAGTGTAAGGGGATAAAGAATGTGTACATAAAGATATATGAATGAGTGATGGTACAGAGCGGCATAGGCAAGATACAGTAGATGGTATTGAGTACAGTATATACATATGAGATGAGTATGTAAACAAAGTGGCATAATTAAAGTGGCTAGTGATACATGTATTACATAAAGATGCAGTAGATGACATAGAGTACAGTATATACGTATACATATGAGATGAATAATGTAGGGTATGTAAACATTATATTAGGTAGCATTGTTTAAAGTGGCTAGTGATATATTTTACATAATTTCCCATCAATTCCCATGATTAAAGTGGCATATTTATATATGCGCGTGTGTGTGTGTGTGTGTGTGTGTGTGTGTGTGTGTATATAAATATACACATACACACACAAGCACACACACACACACATATATACACATATATATATACACACACACACACACACACACACACACACACACACAACCGTTCAAAAGTTTGGGGTCACTTAGAAATGCCCTTGTTTTTGAAAGAAAAGCACATTATTTGTCCATGAAAATAACATAAAATTGATCATAAATACAGTGTAGACATTGTTAATGTTAATGTAAATTACTATTGTAGCTGGAAAAAGTAGATTTTTTATGGAATATCTACATAGGCATACATAGGCCCATTATAAGCATCCATCACTCCTGTGTTCCAATGGCACGTTGCGTTAGCTAATCCAAGTTTAAAATTTTAAAAGGCTAATTGATCATTAGAAAACCCTTTTGCAATTATGTTAACACAGCTGGAAAGTGTTGTCCTAATTAAAGAAGCACTAAAACTGTCCTTTAGACTAGTTGAGTATCTGGAGCATCAGCATTTGTGGGTTCAATTATAGGCTCAAAATGGCAAGAAACAAAGAGCTTTCTTCTGAAACTTGTCAGTCTATTCTTGTTCTGAGAAATTAAGGCTATTCCAAGCGAGAAATTGCCAAGAAACTGAAGATCTCGTATAACGCTGTGTACTACTCCCTTCACAGAACAGTGCAAACTGGCTCTAACCAGAATAGAAAGAGGAGGCCCCGGTGCACAACTGAGCAAAGGACAAGTACATTAGAGTATCTAGTTTGAGAAACAGATGCCTCACAAGTCCTCAACTGGCAGCTTCATAAAATAGTACCTGCAAAACACCAGTCTCAACCTCAACAGTGAAGAGGTGACTCTGGGATGCTGGCCTTCTAGGCAGAGTTTCCCTGTCCAGTGTGTGTTCTTTTGCTCATCTTAATCTTTTCTTTTATTGGCCAGTTTGAGATATGGCTTTTTCTTTGCAACTCTGCCTAGAAGGCCAGCATCCCGGAGTCGCCTCTTCACTGTTGACGTTGAGACTGGTGTTTTGCGGGTACTATTTAATGAAGCTGCCAGTTTTTTTCTAAACAGGTGGGCCTCAAAACAGGTGGGCCTCAACCCCACCTGCCCTGAATGATGGATTGCCGCTGCACATGACCCATGTCCAAGTGCCTTAATGGAAAGCAAAGCGTCGGGAAACGCGCAAGGACCTGGTCATTGGTGACTATTCAAAAAAGTTGATCTGACAAAGTAGATAATCGTCAATTCCATCATGATTTATCATTTATGAATTCTAACAGGCCCATTAAAATCCGATTTAGATATATTTGGCTGTTTTCGCTGCATAATATTCAGAAGTTATCTGTAGGATGTGAATGTTATTTATAATAAGGGTTACACAGAGAAAATCGAACCTCTGAAAATGGATGTCCCTCCTGCAAAATATTTTTAACCTCAACCCTCCCTGAACGCTTGAAAAAAAGACAAGTGACCTTCCCTTATACCCAAAATAATAATTAAAACATAAAGTGTATAGCAGAGAACATGTCTACCATTTACCCTCACTTCTTGGACAGACCAGAGCCTTAGATATGCCGTTTCAACAACTGTTCTTCGTTCTGTAAGCGCTACATGGCAACGCAATCATTGTTATAGCGCAAAGGACTGTGGGCCAGAAGGTTGTGGGTTCACAGACCAACGTGGACAAGAGTATGGGTGGAAAGATCTCCTTTATTGATGCAATGCTTTTACAATCTATCATCGTATTCGCAGGTCCGAAGAAAATATCCTTTTATAAAAATGTTTTGCAATTCTGTCAGTTTACATAATAGCAGAATACGTTTTAATACCACACACATTACTGAAATTACAGGCTAAGAATGGACAGAGAGATATGCGTATGTGTTTAGTTTATCATATTTCTCCAATGCCAAATCAGTGTGTCTTGTTCGCAACGAAACTGTCCCTGTTTGAAAATGATTAAATCTGAGAAGTCCTTAGGAATCTGAGCATGGTAGTTAGGATTAGTTAGAAACGTTAGGATTCCTTTTCCACCCCAGAGAGAGTAGAGGCCTACCGATGCAGAAAAATGTAAGTTTTATCTGCTGGCTACTCTTCTTCTGTGGCTTAACCCAACGAGAGAAGGTCACAAGTGTTTCCCTAAAAGCTGTCTGGGTTTAAACATCTTCCATTGTACATAAAGTCAATAGCTTAATCAATTAATAGTGACAGAATTAGATTACTCTCAAGCAAAGTCTATTTTTTGTCTCCTCGGCTATGTAAGGTTGTAGTGCAACCTATGAATTTCAAATAAACAAAACAATGATTTATCCATATGCAGAGTCACATCTTTCCCTGGGTATTTACAGCTTGTTGGTAGCATGAAGCATTGCAGACCAAAGAGCTGTTATAGATCACCAATATATAAATCAGATCTGTTTGATTTTCTTCAAAGTCTTAAAGACAATTTATGCTTGATCTGGAAAATGTGGTCGAATGTGCCGTTACGATGGTGTGACGCATCGTGGAGACTCCGTGGGCATGCAGAGGCCAAATTGATCTCACTGCTGCTTTGCTGTGCCCCTTTCAACTTTAGTAACATTGCAGAGGGCTCTGTATTTCTCCGCATTGACATGATTGGTTGATGGTAGGTGAGGGCGGAAGGCCATGTATAAACACAAACTCCTTGAAGCGCAAGTTTGAATGCCATGACTTCTGCAGAGGCCATATCACCTTAAATTCTGCACGGCCAATGCAGACATCAGATTGACCATGCAGTGCCTTTCAAGCTAACAAGGGGTAGGCCTGTGCATTGAGCCATTTTATTCAATAAAAAAGGTAGGCCTATGGCATATATACATATGGCCTACTTTCAGAACCATGAGCTATCCATTTCTGATTAATTGTGACATAGCTGCTGTTTCAAATTTCAGAGCCACAATACAAGTTACTTGAATCTGTCTTATTGTGAGGTCAATAACTCTGATAAATACATGACCAAAAGTATGTGGAAACCTACTCAAACATCTCATTCTAAAATCATGGGCATTAATATGGAGTTGATTCCCACTAGATGTTGGAACATTGCTTCCATTCAGCCACAAAGGCATTAGTGAAGTCGGGCACTGATGTTCGGCGATAAGGCCTGGTTTGCAGTCGTCGTTCCAATTCATCCAAAGGTGTTCAATTGGGTTGAGGTCAGGGCTCTGTACAGGCCAGTCAAGTTCTTCCACACTGATCTCGACAAACCATTTCTGTATGGACCTCGCTTTGTGCATGGGGGCACTGTCATGCTGAAACAGGAAAGGGCCTTACCCAAACTGTTGCCACAAAGTTGGAAGCACAGAATTGTCTAGAATGTAATCGTAAGCTGTATCGTTAAGATTTCCATTCACTGGAACTCAGGGGCCTAGCCTAAACCACAAAAAACAGCCCCAGACCATTATTCCTCCTCCACCAAACTTTACAG